>NC_050577.1:77188150-77488150 GCF_011100635.1 Trichosurus vulpecula
TCTGAGATCTGGATCTGGCTAACTTCAGATGACAGCTGCTTTTACAATGGACCTTAAGACATTTGGTTTTAAATGTCAAAATGGAGAACACTCTCTTCTCTTATATTCTACCACCCCACCCCCACCCCTTCACCATGGATTCTTTTTTGAAAGAAAATAACTTCATTCCAGTGATAAATGTCTTCAGTGCAACTAATATGCAAAAAAAAAACTATAAAGAATTATAAGGTTTAGAGAGAGAGAGAGAGAGAGAGAGAGAGAGAGAGAGAGAGAGAGAGAGAGAGAGAGAGAGAGAGAAACTACATTATACTTGTCCAGAATCTCTGAAATGTACCTGGTGATCCGCCTGGCAGGGGACTCACTTTTAACACAGCCTGGATCAGTGCTTCATTTCAGGAGCACTTCAGATTGGTCAGTGCCTCCTGAAGGGATTGTTCTCTTGTACACTGAAATGTTTTTGAAAATTGACTAATGCACTTATGCATGTGGCTCTCGAACAGCCCGTATCTGGCAAGCTTAATTGGTTTCAGGGATACTGACCATGACGAACAAAATCAGGGACAGATTTATCCTACCTGCTTTCAAACCTTAGGGGCCATTTTTGTTATTCAACTAATTTTAGCCTCCTTAATCAGCTGGAGATTCCAGCATTAGAAATTTCAAAGTAAAACATATCTATATTTTGTAAATGGATTTCATGATAAAATTAGTTCTCCCTTTTGCTTCATTTTTGCTGTTGGATTAAACACAGATGAATCTGGAACACTGCTTATTTGCCCTCCTAGTTGTTGCTGAAATAATTGGTTGATCTGTACCATAGGCCACTGTTTAGCTTGAAGGATCAGCAATGTCAGAAATACCCTGTCCTCTACTTTGGACCAAGAGCTGTCTAGTTCACCCAGCATTTATGTGGTTGTAAAACTTTACAAACCAATCAAAAAAGGAAATCATAGTGACTGACATGATTCCTCTTGTCAGCTAGTACTCCCTGAGCAAAGAATGTCATTATTTTTGATCCATTTCATGTTGCTTGAATTTGTCTCTTAGTTCTAGTCCTTGACTTCCAAATTACTAAAATGACGATTAGCATTTTCTTCAAACAAAATTTACTTTGCAAATATCTACTTCTACTTCCCCATAGTTTACATCATTTTCCAACCTTAAAGGTCTTCCTTCTGAATTTATATTTAAATGCCCTTCCCCAGGCCAAATGTGCTATAAGAAAGAAAACGGACCATGAGTCAGCTGATGAAGCTATCTGCCATTTTTTTTGTTTTTCCTCTCCTGATTATTGGGGGCTTTCAGCCTCCCCTGCCTTTCCAGAGGTAGCAGGTCTGTTTCAGCTTCAATATGTGAATGATCATTGTTGTGCCTTTCAGAAAACAGAGGTACCACAAAGATGGATAAGGGCAAATGTTCCCAGTTTCAAAACAGGGAAGAGAATAAAGTCTGTAAGTTTGACTCCAATTCTTGAGAAAATTCTAGAATGGATTGTTAAAGTGATAGTTGTTCAACATCTAGAAAAGGAGGGGGTGGAGCCAAGATGGAAGGCGAGAGGCAGCAACTCACTCAAGCTCTCCCAACATTCCCCTCCAAACAATTTTAAATTAATGACTGAAATCAAGTTTTGGAGTAGCAGAGCCAACAAAAGTTTAGGGTGATACTTTTTTTCCAGCCTAAGACAACTTGGGAGTTTGGCTGGAGAAGTCTGGGACACTAGGGTAGAGGTCAGGCCAAAGTACATGTGGAGGCAACACTGATGGCGGGTCTTGGAAGCAGACACAATAGCAGTGGCAGCTTCTGGAGCTCTCAACACAGAGACAGTAAAAGGGTTGAACAACTAGTGAGAAAGAGATTAAGGGGGACCTTTTATTGTCAATGTGTAGAATTGGCACTGATTCACGACTCTATTGCCCATACGCAGTTCTGGGTCATAGTTCCAGGATAGAGAAGAGCATTTCTGTTCAGTCATAAAAGAAGTGGGGCCCTGGTCACAATTCCAAGCAGAGAGTAGCACTATTGCTTACTGGTACAGGAGGGCAGGGTACCTGGTCACAGTTCCGGGGCCAGAAGGAGCACTAGTGTTTGTGGCTTCAGGGGAAGCCACAGACCAGGAAAGCAGTGACCACACCTCTCCCTGGCTCATAATACCTTGGAAGCACCAAAAACTTGCAAAGCCTCAGAACTAGCTCTGAAAATAGCAGCACAGAAAAAGCCTGAAATTTTTGAGAGTGCCTTCCCACCCCCAGGTGAGCAGAACCCAACTTTGACATAGAGTTCAGTCAAGAAATAGGCTGGAAAATGAGCAAACAAAAACAACAATAAAAATGACTTGACCATAAAAAAGCTACTATAGTGGCAGGGAAGAACAAAACATAAACTCAGAAGAAGATAACAGTGTAAAAACAGAAAGTCTCAAAGAAAAATGTCTATTGGATCCAAGGCCAGCAAGAATTCTTGGAAGAGTTAAGGAAAGTTACACAAGCAGCAAAGGAAAAATTTGGAAAAGAAATGGGAGTGATATAAGAAAATTATGAAAAGAGAATTAACAGCTTGGTAAACGAGACACAAAAATGGAGAAAATAACATCTTAAAAATCAGAATTGGCATAATGGCTAAAAGGGGGTGGAGAGAGGAGGAAAACAAAAATAAACTGAAAAAAAATTCCTTACAAATTAGAATTTGGCAAGTGGTAGTTAATTACGCCATGATACATCAAGAAAAAATGAAAACAAAAAACAAAAAGAGACTAATTTAGGCTTGGGATCAGGAACAACTTCCTAACAAAAGAGTTATCCATAGCAGAATAGGCCACCTAGTGAGGCAGAATGCTCTTCCTCTTGGTGGTCTTCAAGCTGATGCTGAATGATTACTTGTCAAAGATACTATATTAGGGATTGTTTTTCTGTATGAGTTGAACTAGATGAATGCAGGGGTCCCTTCATACTCTCATAATCTGTGATTCTGTGAAATCAATAGACTAAAAGATACACGAAGAGTCAGACTGAGAGATGTAGACAAATACATCATGCTGGTCAGGCTTTTTATACAACCCAGATTTGGGTGGAACTTTAAACAAAGATACACGAATGTATTTATGTGTGTATACATACATATACATAAATATGTAATGATTTCAAAAAGTCTTAGTACACTTTATTAGCTATTAAATTTTTAAAATACACTAAGACTTTCAGGATACCTTATATATAAATGACCAGATGTCATGTCCATTGTCTTCCAAGATACTTGCACAATAGGATGCAATCTCCCCTCCTCTAAATAGCAATGTATTTAATGTGATACTTAGAATACCCAATCTTTCCATTTCTATCATTAGTTATCTATATACCTACTTCTTCGCTATCTCCTACTAAAATTCTTGAAGGCAGGAACTTATTTTATTAATTTTTATTTTTCTGTGTCTTATAGTACCAAGCAGAGTGTCTAATGTGCAGTAAGTTCTTAATGAATAATTTGTAATTGGACTGAACTACAGAGGGAACCTGGAAGACCTTTTTGAATTGATTCAGACAAAATTAAAACAATTTGTAAAATGATAATAATATTTCTGGGGGGAAAAACTTTGAAAGACTTTGGAACTAGAACCAATGCAGTGGTGGTCTGAAAGACTGGCGATTAAATACATCTTTTGCCAGGGCAGCTAAGTGGTGCAGTGGATAGAGCACTGGCTTGGAATGAGGAATACTCGTGAGTTTAAATCAGGCCTCACATATTTACTAGTTGTGTGACCCTGGGGAAGTCACTTAACCCTGTTTGCCTCAGTTTCCTCATCTGTAAAATGAACTGGAGAAGTAAAGGACAAACTATTCCATTACCTTTGCCAAGTGGGTATCTTTGCCAAGGAGGGATAGGAAATAAGAGATGCACACAAACATAAAATAAAGATCACAAGTAGAATTTACTAGAGAAAAAAAAAGCAGGAGTAGTAATCATGGTCTCAGTCGAAGTTAAAGCTAAAATAGATTTAATTAAAAGAGGAAAATAGGGAAATTACACTATATGTCAACCATATTAATCAGTATTGTTTTAGATTATTTAAAATAAGTAGACAGTACAAAGTTGGAATATTGCTATGGTATAGGAAATGATGAATTGGTGGACTTAGAAAAATATGGAAAGACTTGGACTTACCAAGAGTCCACCCTTAGAAAAACAGAGGACAAATATAATATACTCGTATATGGTCTTATATAGATGCATATGAATATATGTCTATATATGTATGATTATAGATATCTAAGCATATGTATGTGTATGTAAGAATATGTATTTTTGTGCATATATATGTAAATGTATGTGTATGTGTATATATATGTATGTGTATGTATGTATATATGTGTATGTATGTGTATATGTGTGTATGTATTTCTGAATGTAATTGTAACCTTCTTGGCAGGGGGTGGAGGGAGGGGAGGGAGAGGGAAAAAAGAACAATGGAAAAAGTAGAGAGCAAAGAACAAAAGAAAACTTATAAGGAAGCAAAGAAAAGATATACAACTCTGAACAAAATGTGCAGTATTTATTACATAGGTTTTCTTGAAATAGAAATTTATTGCTGTATATTTTGAATCCTCTCTTGCATTTTGTTGTGCACATTGCAATACTTTTTTCTTCTCTTATTTTGCATTTAAGTTTCAGTATTTAAGTTGAAAAAAATTAATAAAATTAAAAAAAAAAGAAAACCCCAAATAGGTTCACAACAAGCCAGACATGACTGAAAAACAGGAACAACTGATCTCCTACAAGGAGGTAAAGAATTAAAATGACTTTTTTTTTCAAATTTGGCCAAAATGAAAACTTGCTTTATCAGACAATGCATCTCTGTGATAAGGTCTTTTTAAAAAAAATTTACACAATTGGGGAGTAGGGCAGTGAGAGAAATTGCTATAAATATTTAATGGAAAAAAATAATTTAAAATATTTAAAAATTGAGCTGAACTAAATATACAAATGCTTAAAGACCAACTTCCCTCTTCTATAATTATAGTATTTTAAAGGTAGAAGAAACCTTAGAGGTCACCTAGCATTTTCTAGTTCAACTCCTCCCCCCTTCCCATTCAGGAAGCAAACTTCTTTATATGCTTTCTGAGTGTCATTAAGCCTCTGTTTTGACATTTCCAGTGACATAAAGCTTGCTACTTTACAAGACAGCCTATTCCAAGGTTGAACTTCTCCAGTTGTAATTTCTTCAAATCTCCAGGCTAAACATTTTTTAGTTCTTTCCATCATGGCTTGGTTTCCACACCCCTCTGAATTGTGACAATCCCTCTGTATGCTCTTGAGTTTTCTTTCTTCTTCTAGTGATATGTAAGTAATGGGAACTATGGGTAAAAGTAACCAGGCCAAAATTTTGCAGTAGAAAATAAAAATGACTAAAACATCCAGATCAGACCTCCTGAGATAAAAGTTGAGATTCTCAAGCAGGGCAGACTGGTTGGGAAATGGGGTGGGGTATCTTTGAAAAGCATATAGCAAGAATTGAGCTTTCTCACACAATCCTGAAAAATGATATGTACTTTGAATAGCCCTGTGGATATAGTGATTACCTAATAAATGTTTATTGAATTGAATGGAATTTAAAAGATGTATCTATGAGAGTATTGCATGTTTTAGAAAAAGAAATGACTCTGGGAATACCCAGAGAAAAGTTGAGATAAAGGCTGAGATTTTGAAGCTTGGCAGATGAGAACAAAAATGAGACTGAGATATTTACTATGCTGAACAAGAAGGCAGAAAGTCATAGACAAATGATTCGTTTTCAAATCCTCAGTGTATGAGAAATAATGGACTGTGGGCTCTTAAATGATAAGGGATTGGGCATAGTATGGATGGATAGGAGTTAATGATTAATGTTGAAGACAGAAGGATACTCTGCAACAGAGAAATCTTCTGAGCTGGTTACGGGATAGTAATAAGTTTGAGTTTCTACTTCTGTGAAAATGAGTAAGACTAGAAATACTTAATTTGGTCCTGAAATTAATATAACACAATTTTAATTAGTAGGCTTTGCTCCTAACTCACTCTAATCAAAGAATGAATAAGAACTTTAACTCTATTTGCTTTGCTATGTAATAAGTAATAAAAATGCTTTTTTATCTGAAACATACCTTCTTTTTGGCAGAGAAGTAGGAGAATATTAGGCCAGAATGGTGTTTACATTGTTAGATGTATTCTCTGTTTTGAATGTTTTTTGCATGACTTTTTTTCTTTGTTAAAAGGTAAGAATCACTGGTAGGGCAGGGAGGGGAAAAGAGGTATTTCTAGAAATGATTTTGATACAAAAAATAAAAATCATCAATTTAACCACTTTAAAAGAAAGCATTTTATCCACCTGTTTTTAAAACAAATAAGAAATAATTATAAATTTGGTAATATGAAAACCTTCAAAATTACCATATCTTTTATAACACTTCATAATATAAATTTCTTTATATTTCATCTAATATTTATGAATTAGATACCTGCGCTGTTCCTATCTTGCACTGTCAATTTTTGAATTTCAGGAGTGGTAGGGTGTTGGAAATCTCCTGAAAAGTATGAATCTTTTGTTTTAAGAACAAGACCCAACCAACCTGTTTCCTAAAATTAGTAAACCCCATGAAGAAAAGAAAGACAAAGGAAATTATCTCTTGGGAAGAGCTCAAGCTTTTCCTTACAGAGGACACTGTGTAACTGTCCTTCATTTTTCAGTCTGCTGAGACCTATCTGCATCCCCAGGCAGACTCCTGCCATATCTTCACAGCAGGCACAGAAACCTTGAAATCATTTCCTGAAAATACCCAGGAATGATAAAGATCCAGGGGTGGCAGGCAGAGCAAACCCGTCATGCTGGTTGTATAACTCTGCCCTTACTAAGGACAAAAGAAGGTTTAAGTTAACACATGAGCTAAAATCACAGGTCCAGTAGGAAAGGTCTTATTCTTGTGGTCACAAAATTCTTTTTCAAATAGTCAAGTCTTATTAACTACTCTATACTCAGATGTGAGATTTTTTAAATTGGTTTTGTTTATTTTTATTTTTAACTTAACAGACATCATATAGAATGGAAATATGCATACACAAAGTAGAGAGGAAAGAAAAGACTGTAGGAAACTGCTCTGTACAGCTTATTTCCCCCTTAAATTATGTAAGCATATAGTTGTAATATCAAGGAAGGAAGGAAGGAAGGAAAGAAGGAAGAGAAGGAAAGAGGGAAGAAGAAAGAAAAGAGAATAGGGAGGATGGAACAAAGGAAGGAAGGATGGATGGAAGAAAGAAAGAAAGAAAGAAAGAAAGAAAGAAAGAAAGACAGGAAGGAAGGAAGGAAGGAAGGAAGGAAGGAAGGAAGGAGGGAAGGAAGGAAGGAAGGAGGGAAGGGAAGAAAGAAAGAGAAAGAAAGAAAGAGAAAGAAAGAGAAAAAGAAAAAGAAAGAGAGAAAGAAAGAGAAAGAAAGAAAGAAAGAGAAAGAAAGAAAGAAAGGAAGAAAGAAAGAAAGAAAGAAAGAAAGAAAGAAAGAAAGAAAGAAGAAAGAAAGAAAGAAAGAAAGGAAGGAAGGAAGGAAGGAAGGAAGAAAGAAAGAAAGAAAGAAAGAAAGAAAGAAAAGAAAGGAAAGGAAGGAAGGAAGGAAGGAAGGAAGGAAGGAAGGAAGGAAAGAAAGAAAGAAAGAAAGAAAGAAAGAGAAAGAAGGAAGGAAGGAGGGAAGGAAGGAAGGAAGGAAGAAAGAAAAAGAAAGGAAGAAAGAAAGAAAGAAAGAAGGAAAGAAAGAAAGAAAAAGAAAGGAAGGAAGGAAGGAAGAAAGAAAGAAGGAAAGAGAAAGAAGGAAGGAAGGAGGGAAGGAAGGAAGGAAGGAAGGAAAGGAGGGGCGGGAGGGAAACAATTTGGAACTATGTCCAAAGAATCACTATACTGTGCATACTTTTTGACTTAGCTATAATACTAATTAGCTCATAACCCCAAAGAAATCAAAGAAAAAGAATCTGTATGCACAATATAATCATGGCTGCTCTTTTATTGTGCTTGTGGCAAAGTATTTGAAACTAAGGGGGTACCCATTAATTGGCCAATGATCAAAAAATTATGGAACAGGGAATTAAAGAAATGAAGAAATGATGAAATAAATTGTTTCAGAGACACCTGGGAAGACATGTATGAACTGATACAGCCTGAAGTGATCAGAACCAGGAGAATAATGTATAGAATGACAATGTTAAAAAAAATTAAAAAAAATTTCAAAAGATTTAAGATCTTCTATCTATGCAAATCAACTACAATTCCAGAAAACTGGTGATAAAAATTGCTACTACCTACTTGAGAGAGATTTGATAGACTCAAGGTAGAGAATGAGACACCCAATTTCAGACACAGCCAGTGTGGGAATTTCAAATACTTGGCTTTCCAGAATGGCTGAATCTATCCACAACTCCATCAACAATGCACTGCTGGGCCTATTGCCTGAGAGCTCCTCCAACAACTCCTTTGTCTCTGTTTTTGTCATCTTTGCCAATCTGATATGCCAAATCTTGTATGATACAAGTACAAAGAATAAAATATCCCATATTCAAATGGAAGTACCATTCTAATAGTGGAGAAAACAAGTAGATAGAAAATATATACAGCATACATAGGAAGCTAATGGACTCAAACATATACAAAGTAATTAGGTACTAGCTCAGGGGTAGAGTACTGGTGGCCTCAAGGCTACATGTGGCCCTCTAGGTCCTCAAGTATGGCACTTTGAGTCCAAGTTTTATGCAACAAATACCCTTAATAAAAGGATTTTGTTCTGTAAAACTTGGATTCAGTCAAAAGACTTCACCCAAGGACCTAGAAGGCCTCATGTGGCCTTTTCTATGAAGTGTGGATTCAGTTAAAGGTCCACACTTGAGAACCTAGAGAACCACATGTGGCCTTGAGGTCACAGGTTCCCCACTCCTGGACTAGGTAGTTTAGAAGGGTGGACCCTAGTGCTTGGAGGCTTCAAGAAAGCTTTCATGTAGATGATACTGGGGCTGCATCTTAAAGAAGAAAAGGGCTCTAGAACTAAGGAAGGCCTAGATTCTAGGCATTAGGACCATCAATTAAAAGGTACGGAGATAGAAGATAGAGTTTTGTGTGTGAGAAACAGGGAGAAATTCATTTTGCAAAGTGAAGGAGGAAGAATGATGCTCAAGTGAGTTCATGAGATTTTACTGACTTTAGAATTCATTTAGTACAAACAAACCACTTTATAGGTGAGGAAAGTGAAGAAACTTACAAAGTCACATGAGAAGTTGTCAACAGAGCCAGGATTTGAGTAAAAGTCCATTCCTGAAAAAAAGTCTTTAAAATTATGTTTCCAAGAGTATGGATTTGGTCTAATTATCCTTCTAGATTTTACCTTCCTAAATTATATTTTATTTCCTCATATACCAAAAGCAGAGGTTGCATTCAATGAGCTGAAAACCCCAGTTCACCTGAGCCTTTGTCCTGAAAGAAACACAATTTACTGAAAAATTCTCAATGAAAATGAAGACACCCATTGTTGCCAGAAGGACTAGCCATCACCTTCTATGGCTTAGGCCTATGAATCTTGTAAGGGACCAGTTTATAAGAGCGCTTTACTTTAGTCACATCTATATTTCAGGTCATCACCTTGAGAAGCCACTGCACCTCAGAAAGACAGCATGATGCTATGGACAGGGCACTGTATTTAGAGCTGGAGGACATAGGTTCAAATCCTGGTATGACTTTATTGCCTGTATAATGTTGAGCTTCAGTTTCTCATATAAAATCAGGGGTTTGGACTAGATAACCTGTCAGGTCAGTTCCAGCTTTAAATCCACAACCCTATCATTCATTTGACAATAAGAACCTAGAGTTCTGTCAGACTATCCAGAAATTCAATGTCTAATCCATAGCATTTTAGGTTTTAGGTTCAACTTGATCATTACCTAAATTTCTAGGCACTGAAATTTTCACATAGACATAGAATTGTGAAAATCTATGTTTGATTGGATTAATCTTCCTCATGTTGCATAAACTTTGAAGCCTCTAAACACCAAATAGAAGTTGCCCTCAGCAGACACAGATTAGCTACAACTGAGCCTAATTGTAGAACCTCTGAGCAGGTACCATGGCTTCACGTGATGGCAGTTCTGTTTCAGACTGGCTCTAACACTACTGCTATCTTCCATAAATCTTCCTGTGGAAACTCTATAAGTAGTACTCCACTTCTAACATCACGGTCATGTGGTCTCCAAGATTTTACATACCTACCAACTGTGACTTCCAGTGGTCAGAAACACAATGTAACAGCAGTTGATATATCTAGTCACATGATCTCAGACCAAGATTCAATAAAATGGCCAGCAGGCTCAAAACAACTCTTCTCCATCCTCCAATCCTGGGAGTCAGCAACATTAGATTTTGTTACTGACTTGATCAGGATTATGATACAGTCTTGGTGCTGATAGACATCTGACCCAGATGGTTAAGTGATTCTACATGCCTAACCATAGACAAAATAACCCACTTATTCCTAAAAGAAATGTACAGGCTTCATAGGCCTCCCTCTGACATCTCACACTCCTGGGGTCTTCGGGTAAAAATCCACCTTTCCACATCCTGGCAGTAGAATATAAGTTCCTTGAAGGCAGGGGATGTTTCATTTTTCTCTTTTTATCTCCAGCACCTAAAATTGTGTCTGGAACATAGCAGGTGTATAATAAATGTTCACTGAATTGAATTGATTCCAAACAGCAAAAAGGGGACATAAACTAAAACCTAGAATAGTGCTTCTACCATCAGAATGAATGGCCCATCCTGTTGTGCAGTACATAAGTATGTTCAAATTCTCTGTGCACTTTATCTATACAGAACACTTCCTTTTATACTCATTAATGTTTCTACCCATTTTGTCTTCCCTGCACTCATCTCATATACCAGTTTCTGCTTTGGGAATGACCTAGGAAAGTTGAATGCTGCCAAAACTGACTTGTGTCCTGTGAGCAGTCAATGTAACAAACAGAGACCAACCATCAGTGCACTTCCAAGGATCTCTTAAGCATCAGAGGAAAGGTCTAGCTCCCTATCTACAATATTTGCACTAGTAGAGACCTTCCCCATCATTCAAGTGGTAAGTCATTTGTGGTGTTGCCTGCAAATTCACTCCTCATTCTGTATCTACCCTGAGTCATGAGTCTTTGGTATAATGTGTTCATTCCTTACCATCACTAATGGTAGATGGGGAAGAAAGTATCCTGAAACATCTCCAAGGTCTCTAGTTGTATTGTTGTAAAACTGGAGAATAGTCTTATGTCCCGTTCCCCCTCCTAAAATGCTTCAGCAGATTTCAAGGTGGTGGTTTGGTGTAGACCACACCAATTTCATGCTACACACATTCTCTGCTGCCTCTTATGGTCTCTCCTTGTACCATATGCTTGCCAGTACAACTAATACAAAGGGTATGCAACAGACAGTACAACTAGAGACATCGGAGAAACTTCTAGTTGAGGATATCCAAAGCAATGCTTTCTTTTTACCTATCCACCAGTGGTGATGGTAGGGGGGAGCACATTATACCCGGAATGCAGAAGAAACATAAACTGAAGAGAGTCTTTCCAGCCAATAGGCCAAATAGAGTGGATAAGACAAAGACTTGTCAGAGATGTCTGAATAAACAGAAAGTGACAGAGTCTAATCTGGACTATATCAGGGCAGGACACATTCTATTTTAAAAAAAAATCTTTTAAAACCATAACATTTTAAAAATCAAATAAAATTATATAATCTTCCCAAACATAAAGGACTATAAAAATGTTAGCAATTAATTCAAACAAAGTTTCACCTTCATATTCTCTGAATTTTGGCTACTAGAATTCCTAGGCTCTGAACCTTAATCAGTACCAGTTCTACCATTTGGTTCAGTCCCTTGAAAATCAATGACCCAAAGTCGCTCTGGCAACTAACCTGGCCTGGTCTTCACATTTCTTCTATCTCAAATCTTGCCACAAGGTAGGATTACCCTTCCCTTCCCCACCTGGGGATTTCTCTAATTACTGGAACAGGCCAGCCTTGCCTCCAGCAGAGCACAGTACTCAAAGTGAAACATGTTGACAATTCATGAAGACTTTTTCTAGTTCATCTCCACATGGAAAATGGGAAAACGAGCTTGTAAGGTAAAACTAACATTACCTAAATATTAATCTTGCCCTAATATTATTTTTTCAACTTACATTCTAATAAATATGGCACATCATTATACATGAGTTTTATTCAGCAGGAATTCACTCTACTGTAGTAATAGATAGGGATCACATACCCAGTTTGCTTGAACCATCACAAACAGAACTTTTATGTTTGGTGATATAAACCAACATCTTGCTTCTCCTTTGATAAACAAAGTCTAGAGAACATAAAATAGAATCATGGGATCTAGACCAGAAAAGTATGTTAGAGGTAATCTGGTCCAAGAATTACATTTTATAAGTGAGTGAACTGATGCCCAGACAGTACAACCGACTTGCCCAAGCTAGTATAGCTAGTAAATAAAAGCATGATCAGAATTTAAAGCTATTGCCTCTGACTTCATAACCAAGTCTCTATACTCTACACTGTATCATTGTAACATTTTAATCTAATCATAGTCTTTGCTAACAATATAAGTACATAATCTTATAGCTGACAAATTAGTTCTTAATAGATTCCAGAAATGGTGATTTTTATTCCAAAACTTTTAAAAGCAAACATCAAGAACTCTTTTTCAAAATAATGTTGCTTTTTAAAGATGGGGGAGGGGCACATCTAGTATAATTCCTGTCTTATTATTGTTAGGGCCCCAGGTCAGAAGCTGCTTTGCCAGAGTTCATATCCTAGCCTCAGAAAAGTATAGGACCCTAGAAGGGGAATACTCTAATGGACTTGAACCTGAGGACATTGGGGATGCTGACCGATTGAGCTAAGAGGGATTCAAAGGACCCAAGCAAACCTTGATGATGCGCAGAATTACCCATAGGCACTGTCAGTCAGATGTCCTGGATGGAGAAGAGAATAATTTCATAATTTCTAATATTTTAAAACTATACCACCTGTATTATACTCTAACCCATTCAGACTGTGAAGGTTTGTCTGGGGAATAAATCCAATCATAAAGACCATTACTGTGTTTTTCAGTCATGTTTGACCCTTCATGACCCCATTTGGGATTTTCTTAGCAAAGATACTGGAGTAGTTTGCAATTTTATTCTCCATCTCATTTTATAGATGAGGAAACTGAGGCAAATAAAGTTAAGTGACTTGTCCAGGGTCATGTAGCTAGTAAGTGTCTGAGGCCAGATTTGTACTTGGGTATTCCTGACTCTAGGCCTGGCACTCCATCCACTGTACCACCTCACTGACCCAGTAAAGGACTTACCTGCCTCTAAATAAAAAGGATCTCTCATTACACCTCCTTTGCACCATCCATGATGCTGATATATGACTGGTCTTTTTGCTGCCTCACTTTCTTTGCCTTCCTGACAAACAAATTATTTCTTATCAGCTGTTCTGCTTGGTATCGACTCCACTATCATCATGCCCCTGCCCTGGGTACTCTTTTCCTCTCTCCACTCCCTTTCGTAGTTTCATTTCTATGTTGTCTTTCCCCATTAGATTGTGAGCTCCTCGAGGGTAGGAACCGTCTTGCTTTTTCTTGTTTTCCCAGCACTTGGCACAGTTCCCGGCACATAGTAGGCACTTAATAAATGTTTATCATATAGTACTGTTTTATTGACAAGTTTTGTCCATTAGCATCGCTAACTCTTCACACATTTTATTCAATCACATATCATTTCAAATAATCCAATCTAATATAGCCATTCTACTATGAATTTACTCACTTCCATAGCTTCCCAACCTTATCTTGCTCCTGGCTTTCTGCCCAGGGAAGTACAATGTAGCCCTAGACAACAGTTACATTCCAATTCTATGTCACCTCATTGAGAGTTTGATATCTAAGCGATGGACTCAGTCCACCACCGAACTCACTCCAGTAGTCCTGGGCTCAACCAGGCTTATCTACTAGCAGTCTTGCAATCACTTTGATGATAGATCATTTAAAGCATTGTTGATTCCTAAAGATTGAACTCCTCGGTGCTTCTACCCTTCTGAGTTTACTATTCTCTGTTCTTTACTACTTCTTCTAAGGAAGCATGATTTAAATTGCAGGCATACCATAGAGATATTGTGGCTTCGGTTCCAGAACAGTGCAATAAAGTGGAAATTGCAATAAAGCAGGTCACATGAATTTTTTGGCTTCCCAGTACATATAAAAGTTATGTTTGCACTATATTTTATTCTATTAAAACTGCAATAGTATTAAATTTAAAAAATAATGTACAATGTACATAATTTAAAATATTTTATTGCAAAAAAATGCTAACCACCATCCAAGCCTTCAATGAGTCATAATCTTTTTTGCTGGTGGAGGGTCTTGCCTGCATGTTGATAGCTGTTGACTCATCAGAGTGATGGTTGCTGAAGGTTGAGATGGCTGTGGTAATTTCTTCAAATGAGAAAACAATGAAATTTGCCACATTTATTGACTCCTCCTTTCAAAACTTAGAGGCCATGGTAGGGTTATTAAAGGGCCTAATTTCAATCTTGTTGTAACTCAGGGAATAGAGAGGTCTAAGGAAAGGGAGTAAGATGAAGGAACAGCAGGTGTTAGAGAAATCAGAACACACACATTTATCAATTAGGTTCACCGTCTTATATAGGCACAATTTATGGCACCCCAAAATAATTACAACAGTAACATCAAAGATCACTGATCACAGAATACCATAACAGATGTAATAATGATGAAAAAGTTTGAAATGTCAGGAGAATTACCAAAATTTGACACAGAGACATGAAGTGAGCACATGCCATTGGAAAAATGGTGCCAATAGACTTATTTGATGCAGGGTTTCCCCAAACCTTTAATTCGTAAAACAAAAAAACAAACAAACAAACAAACAAAAAACACAATGATATCTGCAAAGTGCAATAAAACAAAGCACAATAAAATAATGTAGGCCTGAAGGTGTTTCTTCTAAAACTTCAGATGAAACCCTAATTTAGGATTACCTTCCACATTTCCTGAGCTAGAAAAACTGAAGAATTCACACATGATGTCAAACATTCTGTCAGTGATCCTCTCCATTCTTGGCTAACAAATCTGATTCTCAATGTACATACACACAGCCCACTTCTGGATCCATCCTCAAAGGCTTTCCATCTTGGTAAGAGCTATGAGAACTTGACCTACATTGGGAGAACATTTGAGAATCGAGGGTCATATGCGCATCATGATGAGACATCAGAGTAGAAAAATCAATCTGTTGGCTCACACAATCTTCTCTTCTTCCAGCCATAAGAGAAACGTTATAGGGTATAGGGGGTATTGAAACCATGACATCCCTCCTTATTACATGGTCTACATAAGCTTGGTCTATCTCCTTAACATTCTCATGCCAATTAGGGTGGGAGTTTAAATCTACTAACACTTCTGATTTGTTATATCTGAATTCTTTGATCTGGTTTCTCCAGGAGTCATCAAATTGTGTTAGTGATAAATAGGGGAGAAAGAAGTCTAGCAACTACCATGGTTTACTATCTTCCAGAAATTGCCAAGATAATGTGATTCCTTAAAGGAAGTTTCTCCAAAAACATCTCAAATCCAAGATATATAAGGAATTGATTCGAATTCCTAAGAACCACAGCCATTCCCTAATAGATGAATGGTCAAAGGGTATGGAGTCACATTTCAAAGGAAGAAATGCAAGCTCTTAAAAATCATATGGGAAAAAAAAGTTCTGAATCACTAATTAAAGACACACAAATTAAAACATCAGAGATATTCTACCTTATACCCATCTGATTGGGAAAGATGACAAAAAAGGAAAATGACAAATACTAGAAAGGCTGAAGGAAAAGAGGTAGGCTAATTCAATGTTAGTGGTGGTGTACAATTCAACTATTCTGGAAAGCACTTTGGAACTATGCCTCAAAAGTCACTGAACTCTGCATACGTTTTTACCCAGTTATACCACTAACAGGCCTATAGCCCACGAAAATCAAAGAAGGAAGAAAGGGAACACTAAATAGAAAATTAGTTATAGCAGCTCTTTTCATAGCAACAAAACATCCCCTGGAAAATAAAGGAATGTACACTAATTGGAGAAGGACTAAATAAATATTGACATTTGAATATAATAGAATGCTACTACACCATAAGATATGAAAAAAATGGACAGTTTCAGAGGAAACTGGTAGGACCTTTATGAAATGATACAGAGTAAGGTGAGCAGAGTTAGAACAATTTATATTACAAAAATATGAAAAAATACGATTTTGAAAGAAAGTAGATTTCTATTCAATGCAATGACAAACTGTAACTTCATAGAAGCAATGATGAAACATATTATTCATCTCATATCAGAGAGATAATAGATCTAAGATGTAGAATGAGAAATGTTTTTCGTCATAGCCAATGTAGAAATTTTGATTATGCATATTTGTTATGGGGGTGTGGAGATTGTTTTTCCTTTTTCAATTGTTCAGTGGCGGAAGAGAGAAAATAAGCATGTTTTAATCAGAAAAAAATAATATTAACAATAATACAATTAACAATAATAAAATTGCTAAAGAAAGAGAACACGATTCCATGTGCAGTTGGGAAAATGGGGACAGAAGTGCCTTCCCATGAATCAATGGCCGGAGCAAGACTAGGATCCAAGTTTTCCAACCCCTAGACAAAAATATGACCCAACATATCTAACTGGTTTCAAACCCCAGACCCTAGGCCCCAAATCATGCTTAACTCTTTATCTCCCTGGGGATCTTACTTATCAAATGCCCTGCTACCTGTTCCGCTTCCCCCTTACCTCCTGCAACTACCTTTCCACCTCTTGCTCTAGGGAAAGCACTGCTTCTTTGGAAAAATAAAAGTAAAACATTGGTTTATTCCCCTAGAGCTCTACTTACCATATTTGTGATGCTCTGTTGGCCACTCATCCCTTATTTCTTTATCTCTCACTAGAATGTAACCTTCTGGAAGGCAGGGATTGACTTATTCTTATATTTGTGTCACCAGTATTTAACACAATGCTTGTCACAGAGTAAGTATTTAATAAATGCTTTTATTTCATTCATCCATTCTAGTCCAGTCCTCTTTTAACTAGTCTATGCTGCCTTTTAGTGGTAATAAATGTTTAACATTCCTATCCACTTTATGCATTTCCCTCTAAAATGAAAACTGAGAAAGCATTCATTGGCATTCCTTCCCTTGTCCTCTTTGCATTCTTTACCAATGCAGATGAGCAAGTTCATAAAAATGCATCACAGACCCATTTAAACTGTGTGATTAACTGCTAATATGAGATATTAACTTGTAGGATTTTATGGAGATCATCACGTATAATTATATTTGATGGTATATGATAATTACCTGTTTGGTTGCATTTTAAAGTGTGATGGCTTGAGAACATTCATCATTCCATATATGGCTTACTCAAAATCTTATATAAAGTTGCTACTCACTTGTATTTAATATTTTTAAAGAACCAAAAACTTTTTTTTTCCTTTTAAGTTCAAAGAAAATGGATTAATATTAGGAAACCTCTAATAATAATTCTGAAACTGGGAGATTAACTGAGAAAACCTATTTTTGAAATGGGAATGGTCTAATCAAGATTTTAGATAGTTCAGTTTTATGTGTATATATGGTTTTTACACTTATAGTTAAAATGATAAAACTTCTATTTAATTGTGAGTTATAAAAAAGAGAGGACATATGCCATAAAACATGTGAGGGCCCTATCTCTTTCCCAGTTGCTCCCTCTGCTGCTAGAGAAAAATGGAGTCTTTGTAACAAGCTCTCAGATACAAAGTCATGAGATTAGCCTGAGGTCAATCGTCATCAGTGGTTATTGATCTTTGGTAACCTGAATGTCTCAAGGCAGCTCCCAAATCCGTTCAGCTCCACACAGATACCATAGGCAAGAAGATACCCATGAGCAAATTCCATTCTCCCAGAAACATAACATATAAGGCTTTTCTCTTCTGGACTAGTTCCCAAGTTGCTTCCCTAAAAGAAAACAGGCACAGCAAACAAGGGAAAAGGAGAACTCAGCCAGTGACTACAAGGAGAGTCATTCTCCTTAGTAAAATGTTTTGAGCATCCGTTTCTAGCCCGATCCCACTCAGAGGCTGGGATCTACTAACTGGATTTGGAGTCAATGGATGTGGGTTTGAGTCTGAGCTCTGCCAAGGATTAATTGCATGACCTGGCCTAAGGGATTTTGTTTCTCTGGCCTTCAGTTTCCTCATCCATCAAGAGAGGAAACTGTTTTAGTTAACCTCAACTATCTTTTCCAGTTCTATATGCATCTATAAATAACTCTTCTGAAGAGCTGAAGAGTGGGCAGATTTGATAGCTAGCACAGACATCCTCCCTGCTCTGGATTCTATTGTTCCAACAATACAATGCTTTCTGGATGGGAAGCCTGGGTTTTATACGTCATAGTGTCAAGCATGGGGCATCTATGGCCCTTCACAAACTCCATCCCTGTTCCTCAGATATGTGATGAATCAACCAAGCAATAATCAATCATTAAGGCTTCCTATTTGTCAGGCACTGTGCTAAGCATGGATTTTCTTTTCCAGCTAAGCAGAAACCAGCAGGAGATATGACATCTCTGACTTGACTTGCTATTAAGCACAGTTCTCAGGTACATAATAAAGAAATGTCATTGCTGTTACTTATGACAATGACATTTGCATAGCACATATTGCAGCATTTAAGTTGGCCTGGTTTATGTCAACCTCTGCTTAGAAGCATAAAAATTCATGTTTGGGGTCCTATTTAAAACAAGCAAAACCCATGTTCTGTAGTGTTTTCCCAGGTGCTATAGCTGAGTGGGTTACAAGGTGCTGACTGAAACCTCCTTAGTTCTGGGAAGTTATTGCATCAGAATGGGACCGAATCATTGTGAAAGTAAACAAGTAAGAGTAATTAGGAAGCTCAGCTCTGGAGCTAAATATCCTGAGGCTATGTTTGAAGCAAAAGTGAGGTCAAAGAAAATATCACAATCCAGCAAAGTGACAAGGTGTTGATTAGAAGGGAGAGCTCTCAATGGAGCCACATTCAGTTTTTTTGACCCTGGGCAAGTCACCCAATTTTCCTATCCCTCAGTTTCCTCATCAGCAAAATTGGGATGATAATAATAGCGCCTACCTATCAGGGTTGCTGTGAGGATAAAATAAAAGATAATATTCGTAAAGCCATTTGTAAATTTCAAACTACCATCTAAGTATTCATTGTTATTATTCTCTTTTGAATACCATTGAAAATGTGATTTTCATGCTGCTGTGAAAACTTTTGAAAGGCATTTTTCCATTCTTCTTAAACATAATTTGGTGTCATAAACAGATGGACTGTTTATAGTTTGTACACATAAAGCTTTACTAAATGGATATGAAATATGCTAAGCCTGAGACAACTCCTCTGGGAACAAATGTATATGCTCACTTTTCTAATTATTAACAAAATGAATCTTTTCTGCTGCCATTTTTAGCCTACTAATAAAACTATTCAATTTAGGGCAAGAAAGAAGTGCTCAGTTGTGCAGGATATGGAGATTTTTATACCCCAAATGCAAAGTCTATGTTCTGGCCCTGATATTTCTCCAGCCAACAGAAAAGAATGGCTTCTTTTGTCAATGTTGTCCACATCCAGAACACTGGGGTCTGGGATGAAGTTGCTTCAAAAAGAGTGCAAATGACAGGTTACTGTAACAACAACGTCGCTAGCAGCTGGTGACCAACGGCAAAAGCATACAGGAAGGCTGCTAGCATCAGTTCTTTGATCTGCTTTTCTAAGGAAAGCAACTTTAAGGAGTTAACAATCTCATTTTAACGAAGCATACACATGTTATTCACTTAGTTCAGGGGAAAAAGTTAGCACCCTGAACTTCAGAGCAAATGCAAACAGAAATTAGAAGCATACAATATATAAACAGAGCAAACACACAGAAATCAACAGATAGGCCTCTATCTGTCTGACCAGGGAATTACATAGTTACCAGAGAGAGAGGCACCAACATCTGGGTTTTCAAAGCCTGGGACTCCTTAACAGCTACCCAGAGTCTCTACATCAATACTGTTCCAATGAGTGAGCCCCAAACAAAATGCTAACCTCGGAGTATATGTACCCTTTTTCAGGTTCAGATCACTTCACACCTCTCAATGGTTTCATGCCTCTTGAGGGCTTCATACCTATGATGACCTAACTAGCAAAAGGATGTGTGCCTTCCTACAAAGTCAAGACTCAATCAAATGCACTTGATTGCCTTAGTGCTGAGAAGTACTCCAAAACAGAAGACAAAAGACAACAAGAAGTCCCACTTTGCTTACTATTACAGTTACTAGAATAGTTTCTACTGGGACGTTGTGCACAATGGCCCTATAAAAATATTAGCTCCCATGTGAGGGTGTGACTGAAGAGGAAGTTTTGGATATATATGTTATACATTAAAGATTTCAAGAGATAAACTTTAACACTCTGTGGCTGTTTGACAATATTCACTTATATATTAATTGAGTTTGCTATATGTTAGAAATCAAGGAGTAGATAGATATGTATACGTATATAAATCTAATGTATCATGTGTATGCATAATTACAAGCAAGAAGACCAAAATACCTCTTATTGTCCAGTTATTGTTCAGCTACACATAAAGGGTGAGGGTAGGGGCAATGTAGGTGGCATAAACTAATGATTAAATAGAGAACTCAGATGCATTTTCAATCAGACACAAGCCAATGCTCCTCAAGTTTATGTCATCTAGTATGAAAAAAGTATAATAGAATGCCAAAGAAATCTCTCTTTCATAAGCCTTTGGCTTAGCAACTATTACAATGCCCCAGAACAAACATATTGCTTCTGGCACCATCTAAAAGAATCACAAGGTAAAGACTGTACCTACCATTTTATGTTTTCTTCAGTATTTTGTCTTGCTCTATGATATTGAAAGGCAGGTCTCGTTTTAGGGTACCAAAGTGAGACACTGTTCCCAGGAGCTACTGCAGAACGTTTTTCAACAGTGAGAACAGAATAATAATTCTGTTACTAAATTCAAAATGACATGTGTGTGTGTCTCAGAGTGGGGACACATTTTAACATGTTTCAGACTGAGCCTCTTTCATAACAGTTATCCATTCTTTCCTTCAAAATTAGACTTTGCATTCAGAATTTTCCTTTTGTAACTCATCACAAACTACAAAAGATTATTATGATGATGCTAATTTTAAAGACAGAAGTTATAAAATATTGACTGACCGTGGTATTTCTCAATAAGACAAAGTGAATTCATAAAAAACTTGATTTGAAGTCAAATTCTAGATCCTGATTATGTCACCCTGCTTCATTCATTCCATCATTCAATAAACATATCTCGAGTCCCTAATCTTTGCCCAAAATTGCACTCGGCACCCAAGAGGATACAGTGAAGTACAAAACAATCCCTGTCCTCTGGGACTTGTCATATTGTAGAAAGATGCCAAAGAATCACAGAATTTCTAAATTGTATGTGGCCTCAGGTACTTAGTTTATCCATTACCTGAAAGAGAATTCCCTCTATAACACGTCCAATAACTTGTCATTATATCCTTTCTTAAAGGTCTCCAATTGGAGGCGGAGGTACCTCTTAAGGTAGCTTTTCTACTCAGATAGCTTCTATTGTTGTAGAAAATTTTTGTCACATCCAAATTTTTCTCCTTCTAGCTCTTACACACTGTGAACTACCATGTGCCCGCCTAAATCTCTTTCTTTCCAGGCTAGACATTCTAAGATTCTTTGACTATTCTCCTTGTGTCAAGAATTCAAGGCTCTTTATCATCCTAACTGTGTTCCTGAATATACTTTTTGGCTTACCAATGTCCTTTCTAAAAGGTAGAGCTAGCAACTGGATATGGTGTTTCAGATATGTAGAATACAATATCATCCCCATATTCTGGGAAGCCATGTAACTCAATGCAGTCAAAAACTGAATGCTGATTGTCATATTAGGTCAATAAATCAATTTAAAAGCATATATTAAGCACTTATTTTGTGCTAGGCACTGTGCTGAGAGGTATAGAAACAAAAGAAAAAACACAGTTCCTTTCTTCAAGGAGCTCATAATATAATGCAAGAAACAACATACAAACAACTATTTACATATGAGGTATATAAAGTATAAATGGAAGATAATCTCAGGTGGAAGACACTAGTAGTTGGAAGGACCAGAAAGGTCTCTTTTAGGAGGTGAGATCTGAGATTATTTTTGAGGGAGGCCAGTGATGCCAAAAGGTAGAGGGGAAGAGGAGAGCATTTTAGACATAGTGTATATCCAGTGAGAAATTATGGAGAGATGTCTAATTGTGTGAGAAACAATAAGTAGACCTTTATAGCTGGATTACAGACTGGATGGAAGGGTATAAAGTGTAACAAGGCAGTAGATACACAAAAGGGTCAGGTTATAAAGAATTTTATCTACCAAACTATGGAGTCTATATTTCATCTTGAAGGTAATAGCAAGCCACTGAAATCTATTCACCAGGGGAAACTGACATGGTTGAACCTGTGGTTTGACAGCTGAGTCAAGAATGGATTGGATTAAGGAGAGATTAGAGACTGGGAGAGTAATTAGAAGGCTTCTGAAATGATCTAGATATGAGGGGGAAAGGTCCTGGACCAGGGTTGCAAATGTATGAATGAAGAGAAGGGAATATATAAGAGAGATGTTGTGAAGGTAGACATAAGAAGATTTGGTCACAAATTGGAGTTGTGGGGTGGCTGAGGATAAGGAAATAAGAATAAAGCCAAAATTGTGAGTCTGAAGGACTGGTAGAGCACCTGATAGTGACAGGGACGTTTGGGAAAAGTGTAGGTTTTATGGTAAAAGATGAATTCTGTTTTATACATGCTGAGTTTGAGATGTCTATAGGACATCCAATTTGATATAGCCAATAGAACATTGGTGATGGAAGACTGGAGCTCAGAAGAAGGACCAGAAACTCATTTGCTGAGACATTAGGATTGAATCCATGGGAACTAATGGGATCACCCAGTGAGAGAATGTAAAGGAGAAGAGAGGCCAGGAAAGAGATTTTGGAGAAATCCATGGTTAGTGGTAGGTAGAAGTTAGTTGTGAACTCCACACCTCTGACTACAGAGCCAGCATTCTTTCTGCACTCTGGTATACTGCCTCTGTTCTATTATCCATGACTAAGTGCTAAATGAATAATGAGGATCATAGCTATTATAACATCTTAGGAGAAAGAAATCTTCACTTAAGGCCTTTTCCAAGGTTAGATTATACTCTGGAGAACAAAACACAAGCTGCTTGCCTATCCCCCAACTTCATTTAGGCTCTTCTTCAAGGTTCTCTTGAGAACCAAGCCACCCTATAGAGGACAAGATTCTTTTGACCTCCTACATGCCCCAGCCACCCATTCAGTGACGACTGCAGGGAAGGCAACAAGAGACCACTGCTTTCTGAACAGACTTCCGCACTTCTGCCCACTTCTCTACTGTGAGGCAGTAGTCTTGGGGCTTCAGGGGATACAATTTCACCACATGCCAAGAGAGAAGACCTCAAATTGACTTATCATGAGATTAATGTGTCTCTCATCAACCACTGGTATTAAGCCTTAACTCACTCTTAAATGGTTACTTAGCTATATTTAGGTAATCTGAGGGATTATGAATGCCCCACCCTACTGATATGCAAACACCATTCCCAACTGACCACTCTGTTGATCCTAGCCACTTCAACCCTGCTCCCCTACCACCATCCCATCCCTTTGATTCTTCACCTTCATTTACCCAATATATCCAATCTATTATCAAATATTGTCATTTCTGTCTTCACAACCTCCCTCATATACAACCCCTTCTCTCCACTCACACAGCCACCCCACTAGGTCAGGCCCTCATTACCTCCTACCTGTATTATTATGATAGCCTCTTAACTGGTCACCCTCACTCAAGTCTCTGTCAAGGTGATTATTTTCTAAAATTTTGATCTGACCCATCTTACCCTGCCTAAAATAAAATCCAGGGGTTCCCTATTGCCTCTGAGATCAAATCTGAGATCCCTTAGTTTGTCATTTAAAGTTCTTGATAACTGAACCCTTCCTACCTTTCCAGTCTTATACTTTACTCTTCTTCATACACTCTATGTATATATTGATATATATTGGCTTACCTAGTGCTTTTCAAACACTACATTCACTACTTTTGCGCCAGCCAGCATCCAGATCTGGCCTACTCAGCCCCCTCACCTCTGCCTCTCAGTTTCCCCAGCTTCCTTCAAGACTCAACTCATATTCTACCTTCCTTCTGCTAGAGGCCTTTCCCAGTCCCCCTAGCTGCTTTACCTCTGAGATTAACTTTCTTCTACTCTTTATACATCTTATACGTAACCCATTATTTACATGATATCTCCCACCTTGATTAAAGGGACTGTTTTCTGCCTCTCTTTCTGTCCCCAGTACTTAGCCCCAGTATCTACCACAGAGTAAGCACTTGATAAATGTGTGCTGATGGACTGACCCAAGTCATGAATCCTGTCTCTGGGATCCTATCTAAAATTGTACTATGTGAATAATGAATTCAGCGAAGTGGCTCCATTATTCAAATTCACACTGTATATTTCCATTGTGCTGGAACCAATTATCATATTTTATATAATTACAACTTCAAATAGATGTGACCACTTCACAGAATTCAGTGTTTGCACTAGTTAAAACACTGCTACGTTAGATAGGAGTGGGCAAATCACTCAGTCTCCCTTGGCCTCAGTTTCCTCATCTGTCAAAGGAGGTTGTTGGATTAAATGGCTTCTGATGTCTCCTTCCATTCTAAACTTATGATTCCATGCTGACTTCTTACAGACATAATATTTTCCTGCCACAGTTCCTCATCTGTGAGCCTCTTCACTTTCTAAAGTGCTGGGTTGTTAATAATGGTGTTTCCTGGTCTCAAAAATACAGTCTTTATCTTGACAATGGTGAAAGTACCCGTCATCTATCTCCATGAGCTCATCCCAGCCCCACCTAAACTGATGTGTTCTAGAAATCTAGATGAGTTGTTTAGTGTCAGATTGCTGCTATAATAACTCCTCTATCCTCAACCATAATTGGTTCCTAATGGATTCATGGCCTTCCCAAGAGATGATGGTATATCCTCAGACTCACACTCCCTCCCTCGAACTCCACACTACTATATTTTATGGGAAGATTGATATCAATTTTCCCAGTAAATATACCAGATTCCATCCCACTTGGATACATATTTCAATGGAAAAAAATGTCATAGTAATATAGGGCCAGGAGCTACAAAACTTTATCAAACAGGCTGTGGTGGCATTTCAGATAATATGCTAGGTCTTATTTGAACTCAGATGCTTCAAAATACTAGAGCCTCAAAGGCTGGGAAAGATTTCTAATTCAATTTTCTAAAGCTCCAGATCATAAATATGTCCAATGAAAAGGGGCCAAGGCCAAGGAATCTTTCATTTTAAATGCCATGTGAAACTTATTCAAGATGTCTTTCCTTTGATATGGCTTACCACTTCTAGGGGATCACCCTCATTTCCTGACTTTAAAAGATATATGACACAACAGTGTCCATTTCTTGTTCCTCTCCCCATTTCCTGAATAGCAAACAAAAGATGTGTGGAGATGCCTTGGTCAGGGGCCAGCATTATTTGAATACATGAGAGTTACCCATGGCAAAATTTTAATCTCAAGGCTAGTCAACCCCAGCTGCCTAACATGCTACCAGGCTCCCTCTTCCCAGCTGTAAATTATTTTGAGCTCAGGAGTGGCTGACTGATTGGGAGAGATTCTCTTAATGAAATTACATAGCTGTTTGTTTAATGACAGTTTTCCCCACCCTACCCCACATGCAAGCTTGTTCCTCAAAGAACAATCATCCTGTTAATACCAATATTCTTCCAGTGAAAGCAGTAGCACAACATGATGGATAGAGTTGGCCTTTCAACAAGAAAGACCTGGGCTCAAGTCCTGCCACAGACATGTAATGTGACACTGGTCAGGGAACTTAAACACTAAATACCAACTCAAGTACAAAGTGGTGCCAATCCACATTGGTAGAGGGTTACCTCCCCTGGGAGGAAATATTGATGAAACAATAAGCCCTGTCCCTATTCCTATTCTTCCAATAATGATAAATGGCTAAGCACTATGGGAGACCATAGTTTCTAAAAAACTAAAGTTGATCATTCAAAGGACAGTGGAAATGTGGATGCTGGTTATAATCAGGCTAAAACATATAACAAAAAGGAATTACAGTTATAGGCATAATTGGATTGTTAATACTCACACCAATGAGATAACTAATCCAAAGAAATATCGGAGTAAATTCTTGATTAACTAGTTAGGAAATAGGCCATCATGGACCATCCACTGTACATTCTGAGTAAAAAGAGTTTAACTATAACTATTAAAATCTCATAATATAATACTTAACTGTCTTTGCAAGGATAGCTATTTCTAGGAAGCTGGCTTATGACAGAGGCCTTCCACAAAGTTAAATACTTCTGGTGGAAAAGAGAGCCAAGTATTACTTTCAATGGCTCAACCATAACTAACAGTGCAATTCACATTACAAAATCTCTAATGGGAATGGATGCTGATGGGGAGCCTATTAAGGAGGAAGTGAAACAGTCAGCCTGCCCACAAATCCCACTCATGTGGAAAGAGCCCAAGAGGGTCAAGGTATGCAGCACAGATCCCAGCTATGGCATTGTCCTCCTTTGTGTATGAAACATTAATTTGTTCAGCATGGCTTGTTTGCACCCACCCCTGTAGGACACCCAACTCATTGGCTGGAAATCTATTTCGCCACATCTAATGTGCCATACTTGCTAAACCCTCTTTCAGCAATCTCCAGAATAAAATGTTTCTTTTGAAGACCCAAGCTACCACAGAGATGTGTGCTAGGGTTCTGCTTTATGTATAAGTTTATGTATACGCAATAAATAGTTCAGTCTACCTGCTTCAGCTTTCAGTAATCTAGCCAAAGGGTACATTAAACAAAACAGAGTTCCAGTATATATAAATTCTTTAAACTCACCTATCGCAGCTTTTTTCACAGTCCACTGCATTTCAGGACTCAGCTTTCCTTTCCTTCCTAAAATTTAGTGCTATTTTTTTAGAGAAGTACTAGAAGTCAAAGCATTCATTGATTTTAAGCTTCTAAAATCCAGCTGGGAGTCATCACAATACAGTGACAAGAGGAATGGATTTGGAGTCAGAGCACTTGGGTTTAAATCCTGCCTCTGTCAACTTCTGCCTATGTGGCCTTGAGCAAGTCACTAAAGTGCTTAGCACAGTGTCTGGCACATGGTAAGTGCTATATACATGTTAGCTATCATCATTGGCTCCCTCTCTGAGTCTCGATGACCTCATATGTAAAAAGGACCTACTAGTATATAATTATAGTACATATAGCTTCACATTTAAAATCCTCCATAAGATGAAATTGATTGGAATAAGTAAGCTCTAAGCTTTTTTTTGCTCTAAATTATGATCCTAAGGCTAATTTTTGGAAGAATCTTCTTCCCTGCCCAATCAAAACCTCTAAACACACATATAAAATTTCTACACACACACACACACACGCACACACACACATACATATTTGTGTGTACATGTATATTATTTAAGCAAATAAGAACAGAAACATTTTAAGACTTGAAGACACAAAGTGGCATGGTATTGTAAGGGAAATATTGTGTCTACAGTCATAAGATTTGGGTTCTATTCCTGTTGATTTTGCCATTAACAAATTGAGTCACCTTGGGCAAGTCATTCCATCTCATTGAGACTCATTTTTCTGATTCGAAGTATAAGAGGGATAGACTAGGTGACTTTGAAGGTCTTTTCCACATAGAAAATCTTATGTATCTTAGCCAATTCTGGGTAAAAAATAATAATAATAGGCATGACAGGGTCCAGGTCCCTGCTGCTGCTACTGCCTATAAGAAAGGAAAATTCATAGGTCTGGATATTTCACACAGCTGGCAGACAGTTGACTCTATGGGCTTTCATTTCATAACTTGTGTGTTCCCTTTGTTTCTCTCAGAGTCCCAAATTACTCTGATGAATATTTCTCTGTCCCCATATGGGTATAATCAGTGGTATTCCCCAGATATTATTCTCCCAAGGGAAAAATGGAAACCAATAGACTTCTTAGGTGTCAGATTAAGCTGTCCAAGCTTCCCAGAGAAAAATGAAGAATTTAAAGATTTGAAACCATAATTCCCCAAGACTCTATGGCCACTTCCCTACCTCTCTCATGCTCAACTCATTCAGAGTTTTATCTTTCTCCTATAGAATGATTAGGATGGTTTTACAATGACCAGTAACTTCCTTCTGCCGGGTCACCCATGAAAAATCCTGTATCTGAACCCAAGCTATATGGGATGGAATTGACTAGTGGCCCATCAGCTCTCAAATTCCATGGACCAGTCCATCACCCACAACCCTGCACCCATGCCATGCCACGCCAAAAAGTCTGTATCCCACACTGCTCACATGGAAATACTGAAATACCAAAACATTTATAGATGACTTTGTGGGGAGAGAGGGAGGAAATAATTATAACAAAATGGAGTAGAATTTAAACCTTAAAACTTTTTTTTCATATTAAAAGTTCATAATGTAAAATATTAGCTTCTTCAGGTAGGGATTATTCTGTTTCTGCCATTGAATCCTCAGTGTCTTGCGTTAATTTCGCTGTCAACAGATCTATAATTTCATATATGGAGCTACTCCCTTTAATGATGTAGATGGCAACACACGCATATCAATTGATTCTGTGATATTCTTACTCATCCCTAGTGGATAGAGCACTGGGACTGGAGTCAGGAAGATCTGAGTTCAAATATGGCCTCAGACATTTACTGTCTGACCCTAGGCAAGGCACTTCACCTCTGTTTACCTCAGTGTCCTCATTTGTAAAATGAGAATAAAGATAGCACCTACCTCTTGTTATGAGAATCGAATGAGATAATAATTATAAAGTTCTTAGTACAGTGCCTGACACATAGGAAGCACAATATAAATGTTAATTATAATCATCTTCATCGTCATCATCATCATCGTCATCATCATCATCTCCTCTAACAAAATGAATGTAGAAGATTCACCTACCATGCTGGAGGCTTTTCTCTAAATCACTTAGCATTGCATGGGTACTGAAGGAAAGCAGAGACTTTCCCATCAAATATCCCCTAACTTTGTTATGAGACTGTCCCATCTTCCCTGGAAGTCATACACTTCTCTGATGACACCCCCCATTAGTGCTTCTGTGTTCCTCATTTGTTACATGTTTCAACTTGCTTATACCCACCATACACAATTCCATTGCCTTTTGGATGATCAACTTCATTTTTTTTTTCTGATTTTTTTTAATTTAAATTTATTTATTTAACATATTTAGTTTTCAGCATTGATTTTCACAACAGTTTGAAATTCAAATTTTCTCCCCATTTCTACCCTCCCCCCCACTCCAAGATGGCTTATATTCTGGTTGCCCTGTTCCCCAATCATCCCTCCCCTCTATCACCCCCCTCCCCTCTCATCCCCTTTTCCCTTCCTTTCTTGTAGGGCAAGATAAATTTCTACACCCCATTGCCTGTGTATCTTATCTTTTAGTTGCATACAAAAACTTTTTTTGTTTTTGAACATCTGATTTTAAAACTTTGAGTTCCAAATTCTCTCCCAACTTCCCTTCCCACCCACCCTCCCTAAGAAGCCGAGCAATTCAACCTAGGCCACACATGTATCATTATGTATAACCCTTCCACAATACTCATGTTGTGAAAGGCTAACTACATTTTGCTCCTTCCCAACCCATCCCGCTTTATTGAATTTTCTCCCTTGACCCTGTCCCCTTTCCAAAGTGTTTGTTTTGATTACCTCCACCCCCATCTGCCCTCCCCTCCATCATCCCCCCCCCCTTTTATTTTTTTTTATCTTCCTCCCTCTTCTTACCTGTGGGGTAAGATACCCAACTGAGTATGTATGGTATTCCCCCTCAGGCCAAATCTGATGAGAGCAAGGTTCACTCATTCCCCCCTCACCTGCCCTCTCCCCTCCTCCCATAGAACTACTTCCTCTTGCCACCTTTATGCGAGATAATCCACCCCATTCTATCTCTCCCTATCTCCCTCTCTCAGTATGTTGCTCTCTCATCCCTTAATTTCATTTTATTTCTTTTAGATATCTTCCCTTCATCTTCAACTCACCCTGTGTCTGCTCTCTCTCTTTTACATATATATATATATATATATATATACATAAACACATATATATACACATACATACACATATATACATATACACATAGATATATACATACATACACATTCACTTATATATATACATAAACATATATATATATACATACACACATATATATATATGTGTATATATATGTATATATGTATATATATATATATATATGCATATTCCCTTCAACTACCCTAATACTGAGGTCTCATGAATCATACACATCATCTTTCCATGTAGGAATGTAAACAAAACAGTTCAACTTTAGTAGGTCCCTTGCAATTTCCGTTTCTTGATTACCTTTTCATGCTTCTCTTGATTCTTGTGTTTGAAAGTCAAATTTTCTATTCAGTTCTGGTCTTTCCACTGAGAAAGCTTGACAGTCCTCTATTTTATTGAAAATCCATATTTTGCCTTGGAACATGATACTCAGTTTTGCTGGGTAGGTGATTCTAGGTTTTAATCCTAGCTCCATTGACCTCTGGAATATCGCATTCCAAGCCCTTCGATCTCTTAATGTAGAAGCTGCCAGATCTTGGGTTATTCTGATTGGGTTTCCACAATACTCAAATTGTTTCTTTCTGGCTGCTTGCAATATTTTCTCCTTGATCTGGGAGCTCTGGAATTTGGCAACAATATTCCTAGGAGATTTCTTTTTGGGATCTATTTGAGGAGGCAATCGATGGATTCTTTCAATTTCTATTTTGCCCTGTGGCTCTAGAATATCAGGGCAGTTCTCCTTGATAATTTCTTGAAAGATGGTATCTAGGCTCTTTTTTTGATCATGGCTTTCAGGTAGTCCAATAATTTTTAAATTATCTCTCCTGGATCTATTTTCCAGGTCAGTGGTTTTTCCAAGGAGATATTTCACATTGTCTTCCATTTTTTCATTCCTTTGGTTCTGTTTTATAATATCCTGATTTCTCATCAAGTCACTAGCTTCCACTTGCTCTAATCTAATTTTTAAAGTAGTATTTTCTTCAGTGATCTTTCGGACCTCCTTTTCCATTTGGCTAATTCTGCCTTTCAAGGCATTCTTCTCCTCATTGGCTTTTTGGAGCTCTTTTGCCATTTGAGTTAGTCTGTTTTTTAAGGTGTTGTTTTCTTCAGTGTATTTTTCAGTATTTTTTTGGGTCTCCTTTAGCAAGTCATTGACTTGTTTTTCATGGTTTTCTCGCATCCTTCTCATTTCTCTTCCCAATTTTTCCTCTACTTCTCTAACTTGCTTTTCCAAATCCTTTTTGAGTTCTTCTATGGCCTGGAGCCAGTTCATGTTTTTCTTGGAGGCTTTTGTTGTAGGCTCTATGACTTTGTTGTCTTCTTTAGGCTGTATGTTTTGGTCTTCTTTGTCACCAAAGAAAGAATCCAAAGTCTGAGACTGAATCTGGGCACGTTTTCGCTGCCTGGCCACATTCCCAACCAACTAACTTGACCCTTGAGTTTTTCAGTGGGGTAGGACTGCTTGTAGACTAACGAGTTCTATGTTCCACGTTTGGGGGGGAGGTGCCAGCTCTGTCAGACCCGCACTCCTCCTTCCCCAAGAACCCCCAGTCCAGACTGGGCTTAGATCTTCAGCAGGCTGTTGCACTCCTGCTCTGATCCTCCACTTCATTCCTCCCACCAGGTGGGCCTGGAGCCGAAAGTAACAACAGCTGTAGCTGCCCCACCTCCGCTGCCCCCAGGGCTGGAAGCCGAACTGCGAACTCCTTCCACTCCCGCAGCTTTTCCCAGTAACCTTCTCCACAGTCTTTGGTGTTTGTGGGTCGAGGGGTCTGGTAACTGCCGCACCTCACATATTCAGGGCGCTAGGGCCCCCTCCACCCGGCTTCTGGTCTGGATGGTCCACGCCGCTCAGGCTGGGCTCTGCTCCACTCCGTTCCCAGCTCCCAGCTCCGTGTGGAATAGACCTCACCCAGAGACCATCCAAGCTGTCCTGGGCTGGAGCCCTGCTTCCCTCTGCTGTTCTGTGGGTTCTGCCATTCTAGAATTGGTTCAGAGCCATTTTTATAGGTTTTTGGAGGGACTCGGGTACGGAGCTCACTCTAGTCCTTGCTTACCAGCCGCCATCTTCCAACTTCATTTTTTAATTGGGAATATTCCATGACACAAAACCATGCGAATATCACTGGAATACATTGGTATCAAAAAAAATGAACTATCAACTCAGGGAGAAGTTAGAGGTCATCACAATTTCAGTAGTCCAATTTTCCTAAAGCAATCCTTCCCACTCTCTTCTTCCTATTAAATTATAGGCCCCAGATGATAGTCTCCTGAATGATAGGAGCTGTGCACCTGGAAGATCCTTTAAAAATAGCATCCAATGAATAAAACAGTGTGTCCTTTATTGTCATGCTTGGTATGTATCTTCTCTCCTGTCCTGAGAAATCTTAAAGGGTGTCTATATGTTGAAGGAATGAAGGGCCTGTTTGCAATGCTGAAATATAAAATTTGAGGCTCTGAAGCTGCAGACTAAAATGGGAATAGAGCCTAAATGGATAGCATAATCAAAGCTTAGCTATAATGCTTGGATAAAGAGAGGAAAGAAAAAAAACAAAAACAAAAATGTACATTTAGGAAATTAATTTTGAGGATACTATTAGAGTAATTTTTATTCTCCTTCTAATGATGCCAGAAAATTTCTGATTGAAGATGTCAAAAGAACCAAGTAGAAAAAACTCAAACAATTTTCTCTAGAGCAGAAGTTTTTAACCTGGGGTCAACATAGACCTCCACCAATAGGAATCCATGGATAGATTCAGGAGATCTGTGACCTTAGATGTTTGGAAAGATGACGTTTTTATCTACACTAACCTCTAACTGAAATTTAGTATTTCTTTCAATTGCATTGTTTAAAATCCTTATTCTGAGAAAGGGTTTAAAGTCCTCATCAGACTGCCATGTGATATAAAAATGGTGCAGAAGTAGAATTAATACTTAGATAATTGAACTACACACCACCAAGTTGAGGCATTCATAATGGAAGTCTCTACTGCAGCCATTTGTATAACATGTAACAAAATTTCCATGCTAAACACGAAAGGGGAAAAATCAAAGTGTGTGCTGAAGAAACAAACATCCCCATCCCCATGCTCTCACCTTTTCAGAGAAAGCAGCAAAATGCACAACTGCCTCTCAGTAATTCCTTACCCACTACACTGTAATCCCTGGGCAACTGTCAAGGATTCAAAAAAACCCTGAGCGGAACATTCACATCATGTGGAAGCCACAGTCTACAATCACAGAATTGACAGAAAATCATAAAATAAAAAAAAATAAAATAAATAAGCTATGTGACATGGGGGATAGGGTGTTGGGCGTGGAACAGGGAAGAGCTAAGTCCAAATCTGGCCTCACACTTTTACTGGCTGTGTGACCCTGGGTAACTCTTTTAACCTCTATTTGTGTTAGTTTCCTTATTTGAAAATGGATAAAATAAATGACACCAACCTCCCAGAGCTGTTTATAAGGATCAGATGGGATAAGGATTGTTAAGGGCTTAGCACAATGCCTGGCACATAGTGAGCATCACATAAATAGGAGTTATTATCATTTTTTTTATTAAATTAGAAATTAATGATGGCATTCTGTCAACACATTTGTTATATGCCACCTAAATATCAAAATAAAGAAAGCATGGTCTTTGCTCAAAAAAATGTTTCTTTTGTAGATTCGTAAAAAATGTAGTGGATACAAAAGATCAATGAGTCCAATGTCTTCATTTTATAGATCAGAAAACCCAGGAGGATTAGGAATGGTAAGGCTCTTGCCTAACATCATGAATCTTGGTAACAGCAGAGCCGAGACTGAATCAAAGTCTCTCAACTCCAAGGCAGAATTCTTTTCATTCCATCCCACTATATAGAATCTATTAGTAAAGAACTGAAAAGGAGTGTTTTCTCAGCAAAATGTTAGACAATCAATGCAGTATTTATTGCCTATAAGTGTGGAAGGATCAGGATCACAAAGCAGGGAGAAATCATTGGAATCAGTATATAAGTTAACTGGAGAGGGGGAGAATTCTGGAATACCATTATAGTTACATTCATTCTTAACATGTAGGCCATTTAAAAAGACCAGAAAAACTAAAAGGCATAGGGGATTTTTTTACAATGCTTATTGGAAAGGATTATAGGAACCAAATTCAGTTGTCTTTTGCTTTTTAGCATAAAGAAATTTGAGAGGTAAATATTCTCTCTCTGTATATGTATGTATATATGTATATATGTGTGTGTGTATATATATATATATATATTTTTTTTTCCTTTTTTGTGAGGAAGGTAACATTTGCCTAGGCCATTTCTTTGCTATAGGAAACTTCCAGCCTAGGCCAGAGAGATATTAAGTTGACTTGTACATGGTTGTTGTTCAGTTGTGTCTAACTCTTCATGACCTCTGTGACTATAGCATGCCAATAATATCCATGGAGTTTCCTTGGCAGAATTGGGCCCACATCACCCCTCCTCCCCAGCTCTCCTCTAACATGAAACATCCCAGACTACTAATTCCATTTATTCTGATTTGATGCTCCCCAAGTAGAACCATACTTAGCTCCCTTCTAATTTGGGAAAGTGAGCTAAGGCAGAAATCCTAAGCAGGGGTCTAGGCTTACCCTGTGTTTTGTAAGGCCTGTGAGCTAGGAATGTTTTTTTATATTTATCATATTTAAAAACTTAAAAGCTATTCTTAGCTCATCAGTTATAAAAAAAATGAATGAATGAAATGAAATGAAATGAAAACAGACAGGTGGCCTCAGCTTTAGTTTAATGAGCCCTGGTCCTGGACCCATAACTAACAGATACCTATTCATGTCCTCACCTATAAATTCAAAACCACTTGTCCTATTTCAGAGTTCTGTGTCATTAGTTCATACTTAGGTCTCTGCCCTCGGGTGTAGATTCCCAAAAACTATATGTTTTGTACCGTAAGTAAAAACATAACTTTGTAGACATACCATAATATCAATGTATTTTCAATCATACAAACCTCAGTAATAGAACAGGGGTCATTACACTCTAATAAAAGAACAAATAAGTAGGTTTGAAGAATATTATAGGACATCTAGATGAATATATGTGAATATATACATTTACATAAAAGGGTATATGTGCTTGCACAATACAAACATATGTGCATGTTACAAAAATTCTATTTAGAGTTAAATGAAACATATATATGAAGTCAGGATATGAAAATTATAATAATAATAACATATATTTGTATAGTATTTTAGAGTTTACAATGGGTTTTATACAGGGTGCCCTAAAAGTCTTAATGAAGTTTTAAACTACTGGAAAATAAGACTTCACTAAAGATTTTTGGACACTTTTGGGACTTTCCATAGGACTGTATACAGTATTTCATTTTATTCTCCCTTTGATGTGGATAAACCTATGAGTTAGCAAAAATATTAGAATCCTAATTTTTGTAAGTGAGAAAATTGATGCTTACAAATTTAATGTGATTGTGGTGGGAAGAGCCGCTGATTTGGAATCAGAGATCCTGGGTTTGAATACCTACTTTGTTACTAAATTCCTATATGATCTTAGACAAGTTACTTAAAAGTATATGAACCTCAGTTTTCCTGAGCTTTCACCCAGCTGTACATACTATGAGTTTACAACTTCTTCAAGGTCACCCAAACCTTGGCAGTAGTAAGTAGAAGAATCAGATCTTCTACAGTCACATTTAGAGCTCTCCCCAACATGTCTTTCTAAAGATATGTCTATGTGTGTTTGTGTGTTCCTTTTCATCCCTAAGGATCCTTATTCCTGATTTCACATTATTTCACATTTGATATAATAGAGAATGGAGTTTTGATATAGATATTTGTACATATGTATGTGTATGTATGAACTGCCTCACTATGAAGACTGCTTAGGCCCTGGAGTTGGTATAGAAGGCATGGGCTTTTCTTCCCCAGAGAGCAAGATAAATGCCCATCTGTCCGAAGTGATTCAACTGTAACCCACCCAGAGGCATGGAGTTGCACTAATCTCTTGAGCTCACTCACAGGTTTGTGATTCTATCGTTTTCCTGACTCACCAAACACAACCTTCCAGAAAACCTCTTCTTTCTATAAAATACCTGGTAAGAGAAAATGCGGAGTATTTTAATATATTGTTTATAATTAAAACATGCCAATATTTACATTTAAAATTTGGGGAAGTGTATATTGGTTCACTTAATTATAGGAATTATACTACACTATTAAGCATCTGTAAGGTCTGAATAAATAAAAATATTTTAATAACCTCAGCTATGTGAGAAAAAAAAGAATGAGGCAGTTAAACAGAGAATCTAAACAAGACACAATTAGAGCTCTGATTTGATGCTCTTACAAATCCATATATGGTCTTCCTTACAAGTTACACTACACAAAATATGAAGAAATGAGTTCAAAGAATAATTTTGTGCCAATGGGAGCGTGTTAATGGGTGGGCATATCTGAACCAGTCAAGTAAATATGACTGCAATAATTAATTTCAACTGCAGAGAAGCAGATTAATTATTTCTGTAAACTTAAACTTGCACATAATTTGTCAATGTTTATGTCATGAAAGCTCTAGAGTGGCTTTAATTCACACACCTGCATTAAAATTATTTAATGGCATTCCAAATCATATTAATCAAATGTGATTAATTTGGAATAGAATAGAATTTTGGCTCCTATGGCACTTTTCATCATCAAGATAGTTCAGAGTACCTTACAAATTAATGAGTTAGGTGTGCAGTGACTGGTAGATACACTAAGGCCATGACCCAGTTACAATTCCAAGCCAGCCTTTGATATTAGAAATCCTTTGATGGCGGTCTTGTGATCTTTATTGCCCATATCTGTAAGAGACAAAGCTGAAATAGAAGGAATTGTCACCCATAAATGCCTTTGGAACGGTACAATGACCCTTCCCAGGCAATAACCAGTTCAGTACCATCCAGTGCTTAGCGAGGTGCAAGGCACATAGTAGGTACTTCATAAACGTTGATTAATTGATACGCAAACTCCATTTGTCCTAAGAACCTTCAAGACTCACATGACCAATTAGTACACAGTTAAAGGAAGTCAATTTTCCTCTTTCTTTTTTACTCAGAACATCACAGATTTAGAGTAGAAAGAGACCTTAATGTTCAACTTGTCTTCCCTTCTCATTTTATGCTCACAGGCCACTCAGGTGGTCAGTGGCACAGTCACACTCTGACTCCAAAACCATTGTACTTTCCATGGCAAAACCTTGCGTGGTAGCTTCAGTTTACTGTTCATGCTAAATCAATGATTACACACAAAAACTGTTTCTATCCTAATGACAAATAAACCTCATTATTACAATTATTTGACAGAATGAATAAATCATTTCAGCTAATCAACTGACTGGTTCCTGACCAGTTTAGTCAATACATTTATAGTGATTTGTGGATGTAGATATAAGTCAAACTGCCTACGGTATTCTTTTTCTCACCGATTGTTCTCGAGCAATTGTTTCTACCAGCTTTTGTATAGATTGGGGAAAAATGAAAGTGTAATTGATCTTAACTGAAAATAAATTTAAATAATTCTGGATGTGGCTTTAATGATCTTAGCAATATGATAGGGTTGATTGTATCTTACCTATACTAGCAGAAGAGGGCTAAATCTAAGCTGATCATCCAAGATGCCTTCCAGCTCTAATATTTTTAATCATGTGTCTGTTATAGTTCTTCATCTTTTGTTGCTATTATGTACAGCATTCCTTCTTGATAAATTGCTCTTGAGGAAATCATATTGAAATTAAACTCAGAATGTTTGAATCAGAAATGGCCTTGGATGTTGTCTCGTCACAAAGTCATAGAATTTTAGCATTTGAAGGAAGATCAGAGGTCATCTAGTCCAATGAGTACCTGAACACATGTGCCCCTTTCAGCATATCTGATAAATAGCTATTCAAACTTTAATTGACCATTTCAAGGGAGAGATGTGTTGGGGGCTGAAAAAAAAACAAAGATGAATAAGACATTATTTCTGTTCTCAATTTTTAATAACAATGGGAATATACAACCAACTATAACAATTCAAATATTATTCTAGTGAATTGTCATAAAGCACCAGAACAGAGAAAAGCAGCAGACAGAACTTTTGACTGGAGGGGAGAGAAGAATCAAGGAAGGTTTTATATGGGAAATGATGTCTGAACTGAATCTATAATGATAGACAGAATTTCATTACGTGTCTATGAAGGTTAGGGACATTATAAATGGAGTGGAATGTCAAAGAAAAGGCATGGAGCTGAGGGAGGACAGGTAAGGTTAAGCAGGAGGTAATTCAATTAGACAGTATTCTACTTCCATATTGTTTGTTTTTTAACCATTGTATGGCCCATAAAATGTCTTGCCACCAATGAAAACATACGTGTTTGTCATTGCAAAATTGTGTTTTGATTCTATTGTGAGTTGCTTTCCTTTGCCCAGTATACAAAGGACCACAAGTTTCTTTTCAGTAAGACCCGTGTTTTTGCCTCTTTTTGTGTCTCTAGTACTTAGTACTAGGGCAGCTAGGTGGTTCAATGGATGTCGGGCCTGAAGTCCAGAAGACTCATCTTCCTGAGTTCAAATCTGTCCTTAGACACTGACTAGCTGTGTGACTCTGGGCAAGCCACTTAAGCCTGTTTACCTCAGTTCCTCATCTGTAAAATGAGCTAGAGAAGGAAATGGCAAACTATTCGAGTACCTCTGCCAAGTAAACTCCAAATAGGGTCATGAAAAGTCAGACACAACTGAAAAGAATCCACAACAAACTATTCAGTACAGTGTCTAGAATCTAGACATGTACTTAATAACAAATGTTTGTTGACCGATGGCTCATCTAAATCTATACAACAAACATTTGCTAAATGTCTACTATGAACAAAGCATTATGCTGAAGACTAGAGGTATAAAAACAAAAGTGAAACAGTGCCCTCATCTTATTTGTTGGGGGTTTGGGGGCGAGAGACTACATGCATACACATTAATATAACATAATAGAATATAATATAATAGCACAGTATAACAATTTAATATAACATCACATATGAGAGATAGACAAAGAGACAGGGAGAGAGAGAGAGAGGGGGAGGGAGGGAGGGAGGGAGAGAGAGAGAGAGAGAGAGAGAGAGAGCAAACAAGAACACTAACAACAACTTGGGACAGTTGAAAAAACTCCCCTTAAAAGAAGACAATTGAGCTGAGTCTTGAAGGAAACTTAAGAATTAATTCTAAATAGCAGAAGTAAGGATGAAGTGAATTCCAATCATAGGGGAACAAATATTTTCAATTCACTTTTCAGAATATACCATTTGTAAATTTTAACAAGGTTCTAGTTTCATTTTGGAAAGAAAGAAAAACTATGATGAACGACATCCGATGTTTCATTGTTATCTATTCCATTTTTGCAGCCATTTGAAATTCCACTAGAAAGGAGAAGTTGTAACTCAGATTTATTTTTTCCCCCAAACCAGGAAAACTCAATGTACATAGCAGAGTTTAGATCTGAAACCCACTGGCCTGTATACATTTGTAGCATAAATCAGGAAGCTAGGTTTCAGGAACTGTTGAAAGAGGAGAAGTGACTCATATCCATATGAGTATGAAATAGATCTCTTACATTTGTAAATGTATTTAATGTAAAAGATAATATTTATATAATTATGCAAAACATTCTTTTATTAAATTACATTTTCTCTCACACCTTTCTCTTGCCTGTCAATCTAGTACAGCATCCATCAGTAAGCCCTTGTCAACACATTCAGATCACATCAAATACAGCCGTGTAGAATCAGACTTATCTTCCTAGAACATGCTGACTTGGATATTTTCACACATCCTATTAACTGAGAACAATGTGGCTGGAGGCCAGTCGGAGTTAAAGCCAAAAATCCTCAAGAAATTAAATCACTGAGTTGTCACCTCCCTACCCTACAGGTATGTAAGAAGGCATGATCACTGAGATCATATTATCATTTTACATGGGATTCTCCTTTTAAAGAAAAACAATGATTATACAAATATGAAATATACCTATTTTTTTCTTGAACTGGGGTTGGCAAAGTGAAGCCTGAGGGCCAAATCTGGCATACTGCCTATTTTTGAACTGTCTATGAGCTAAGAATGATTTTTACATTTTTAAATAAAGTTTTATTACACAGTCAGTTCTGCTATAATGCTTTTTTTTGAAAACGCAAATTTTTTCCAACATGATTGATTTATTAGGGGACAATATGAGCATAATGTTTTTGCACAATTTCATCTATAAGAAGCACTAGATGAATACAGAAAAGTGTACCCAGCTGAACCAAGCCACACAGAGATACACAATACACACAGATTCACATCCCTCAAATATCTATCAGCCACCCTGATTCACAATGTGTGCTATCCAACAAGGTGGTAGTTTGCTATTTCTTTCACATCTATGAACTTTTCTATTAAAAAAAAACACAAATACTTATTCAATATTCCAAACACGTCTATGTGGCATGGTTCAAAAGCATCGAGCAGTACATACAAAATGAGAGATTTAAGCATTGAGGAGAAGCTTGAAATCATAAAGGATCTTGGAAGAAACGAGAGAAATGTGGTATCTCCTGAGCAACAAGGCATAAAGGAATGCATGTTGTAGACCATCAGGGACAATATCATGAAAATAAAAGAAATACCTGTGGCTGGATGTGTTGTGTTCCTAACCCCATTTTTCCCATAAGCTTTGCAGGTTTTATGTGATCTTGCATAGCACAGTGATTTTTAGGAATGCATATGTTGAGTTATAGCAGAACTGACTGCATTTTAAAATGCGAAAACCACTCATGGGACATATTTTTCCAACCCCTGTTCTAGAACACTATTTTTCCCCCACCTATAATTTTCTAATCATTTTTTGTGGGTGTAAAATCAGAAAATGATATCTCAGGGCACAGGCAAAGGAAAGAATACAGTCATCTAAGGCCTTATTAGACCATAAGAAAAAAAATATTACAAGAAAACTTTAAGAATTTCTACAGGGAAACATAGTGCAGCTATTTTTACCCCCTTGCAGGTTAGTACAAAAAGTCTGTTAATTATTCTTGACATTTATTCTGAAATCTGTTGGTGAAGATCTGTGTAGGAAGAAAGATGTAAGAAACTAAGAATGGGCCATTTTATATTTTTTACTGAATTGGATCTCAGGATGTTGACCTTGAGGTCATTTTTCAAATCGAACAGATTTGCAAACATATGGTTGTACACTTTTCAGGAGCTACAAGGATAACAAAAGATAGTGAATGTGATAAGACCCAAGAAGTAAGTACATAGTTACCCACAAGTAAAGTATCCGTTCAGCTGTTGGAAGCTTTTGTACAATGACCTGGTGATGCCGGGTTTGCAAAAACATGTTCTTCTGAAATTTATTTCTAAAACTGTATGTTACAGATGAGAAAACAGAGGCCAGGTGGGCCATCACTAGAACCCAGACCACTTGACTTCTACCTACTTTGCATCTTCTTTCTCTGACACTAGTAAAATTTCCATATAGATTTTCTCCAATCTTTTCAAACAATATTTTCAGGGGAGATTTACTTAGACAGAAACTTATCTAAAATAAAAAGTTGGGCATTTTAGTGTCTTGAAACCTCAATGTGAATCAACCATATTATATATGGTGGTCTAAGAGGTGAATGTAAACTTTGGAGAGAAAGGGGGATGGAGAGGAAAGAAGGAAGAAAGGAAGGAAGGAAGGAAGGAAGGAAGGAAGGAAGGAAGGAGAGAGGGAGGGAGGGAGGGAGGGAAGAAGAAAGGGAAGAAGGAAGGGAAGGAAGGAAGGAAGGAAGGAAGGACGAACGGAAGGAAGGAAGGAAGGAAAGAAAGAAGGAAGAGAAAAGGCTTTGAAGAATAAGGAGATAATAGTGTCCCCTGTACTCTGCCCTCCCTGTCCTGGTCAGACTATATGTGGAATATTGTGTTCAGATATGGTTGCCGCATTTTAGGAAGGACATTTACATTTTGGAGAATGTCCACAGAAGGGCAAAGAGATGCTTTGGTTTATTCCATGTTAGGGTTAGTTGAAAGAAACAGGTATGTTCATTCCAAAGAATATGGCTCAATGATGACACAATAATTTTCTTCAGGAATTTAATGGGCTCTCAGGTACAAGAGAATTTAAAGCTACCTCGCATATCCACAGAGAGAAAAATTAAAAAAAAAAAACAACAATCAATGGAAGCTGTGAAAAGACTAAATTAGGTTTGATGTATATGTCGGGGGTGGGGCGGGGCAGATCCTAATAATGAGAACTAACCAAAAAACTGGAAACAAAAGAGGTGTCCATCAATTGGAAAATGGCTAAAAACAATTGTGGTACATGCATATAATAGAAAATTATTGTGCAGTAAGATACAACAAATATGATGAATACTTAGAATCATGGAAATACAGAAAATTGTGCAAAACAAAGAAACAGAGTCAAGACAATACATTGACTACAACGATGTGAATGGAAACTTGGTGGAAGGTGGAAAAACACAAAGAAGCTTGGTCCCAAAGAAGCAATATGCAAAAGGCTAGGGGGTGGGGGGTTGAGTTGACATGTCTATTGATCTTCTTTCTATTTTCCTTTTTTTAGTTTTTAGAGGGGTTTAAAATTCTCTACATGAGGTAGGCATACAGGGGGGAGATAGGCAATATAAAAAATAAATAAAATTGTTTTTTCAAAAATGTCAGCCATCTAAAAAGCCACTTATGTGTAGAAGATCTCCTTTTCAACTCTATCATTCACTAGCTGTATGATCACATGCAAGGCGCTACTTCTCTGAGATATAGTTTTCTCATCTGTTAAAAATAAAATGAAGGGGTTGAATGGGATGATCCCTAATGGTCCATTCTACTCTAGATTCTATTATCTTATGATAGCACCTCTGTCCAGGACTGAAACTATGTTTATTATAGAACTGTGGTGCAAAATAGTACAATTTCCAACGAGGAAAACCAAAACCTTTTAGTTGAACTTCAAATCTGTAGATGCAACCAACAAGACAGTAACAACCTGAATGAAGGTATCCATTATAATTATTCTAGGACTCATAATATTTTTACCAGTTTTTACCAAATTTACCAAATTTTCTTACCCATAATGCATTCAGTGATTCAGACTAGCATCAGTCACAGAGAGAGGAGTGGTGTGACTTTTTGCTCAGGTTTCCTCTGTCAGAGTTTTCAGCGGAATCTAAATATTTGCAAATATTTCAATCCAGTAACCTTTGGCCGCTTTTTGGACCTTGAGAATACTTTCCAAGAATACACATAGTTACTTGAAATGTTTCAAAAATCTGAAGAACGATCATTGCATTTGATCAAATGAGCTTATTCTCACTTGGCAGCAGGGAGAAGGCGTGTGTCCAAATGTGTGCTGATGTGTCTACTCTTCAGAAAACACTTTGTCAGTTTGAATGGGGCCATATGAGTATTAACGGTCTCTTCCCTTCATCCCCATCATGCCTTAAGGTAACAGGAACTGAAAGACCAAAAGAAACGATGATATTTCCTGATTACCCCAAAGCCACATAGATGTTATATTTGTAACCAGGGACATTATATATTATGTTTCTATTTATTTCCTTGGGAAGAAAATCGTTCCATCAATATTAATACACAATGACCATTAACTGAGGAGATAAAGGGTGCAGTAGAAACAGCACATTGGATTGAGAATTTTTAGAATCGAATCCTGAAAGGGACCTCAGAAACTATTTAATCGAAACCCTTCATTTTAAAGGTGAAGAAACTGAGACCCAGGTGGGTTAAATGATTTGCCCAAGGTCTTTCAGGTCAAGTGTAAGAGACAGGATTTGAATCTGAACCTGATTACTTACTTACCATGTAATCAGATTGATGCCACTGAACCTCAGTTTCATTATCTATTAAATACACATTTTATATATTGATACAAAGACATAGATAAATATACATACATACATATAGATATATATTTATAAAATACACATCTATAAAATGTGTGCTTATCACAGGATGTCCATAACAAAGTACACACAGGTAATACAGACCTTGATACTGTCTTCAAAGAGGTTTGCCAATTTGATGCATAAATAGGTAAGCTGTACTATCCAGGTGACACCCTGCTATTTGTCACCTGGCACACTACATTACACAATCAGTTTTTCATTACTTCTATTTGTCCTACTAAAGTGTGCAATCCCATGAGACTCACCACACGGCACAAAGCACACTGGTAGATGCCTCCAGGGAGGCATCTAAATTAAGTGGAGCAATATACCCATGGAGACAGTTGTTCTAGTTAGCTGCAGTTACTGGGTAACCCCTATAGCAAACCTAGGTGGTCTAAATAATTGAGGATACCCTCGGGGATGCTCCACACACACGAAAACCAGCTTGGAGAAAGATTCCTCATCCAAAATATCCATGAAGACAATTAAACTGAATTCAAGCCTGTGTATGGGTGTGAACTGCATTATTTTCCTTGTGGAACTTTCTTTTCTCTGCAGCCAGAAATATAAAATAGGCAGCAAAGATACAGGACCATAAGAACACAGCCAGAAGAAACTTTAGAGGTCATTAAATCCAATGCTCTCATTTTACAAATGAAGAAACTGAGATACAGAGTCACACAGGTTGTAAATGATGGGGCCGAGATTTGAACCTAGCTCCTCAGATTCAAAGCTGCAAATTTGTCTGATTTGAAAAGAATCTCAACGTCCAGAGATCCAGCTTAGTACATATATAAAACAATCTATCCACAGTTTCCTGCTATTCTGTAGATTTTCAAAAACAGATTTCAGAATAAATGTTTAGAATAATTAAAATACTTCTGGCATTAATCTCTAAAGAAAAAAATATAGATATATATACATACATATATATATATATAATGTGTGTGTGTGTGTGTGTGTGTGTGTGTGTGTGTGTGTGTGTGTGTGTACACACTCCACAATGACATTTAACTCACTGATACTGGCATGACCTACCCAGATGTTTACCTGCATCAATGACAAATTAATTAAGGTAGCAGAAAAAATTAAGTAGTGGAAAGACTTAACTTGTCAAATTAAAGACAACAAGGGCAGTGATTTTCAATGTGTTCACAATGAAAAAGGAACCAAATATATGTCTCTTATCTAACTACCTTCAAAAAAAGTTAAGTCATAAATGATTTTAGAACTCGAAGAAGCTGGCTGTTATTTTTAAATTTCTTAGACTTGACACGGAATTTGACTCCAACCAAGTTGTCATCTCTTTCATAAATTGTCTTTCTTTTTCTTGCTAGGGGACAGAGTAGACATAGTAAGGTCATTAGAAAGGCCAGTCTCACTCCTGCTTTTCTCCCCTGTTCAGAACTTTTCATCTCTTTCCTCTCCAAAGGACTGTTAAAATCCATATGCCTTTAAACAATCATTTCCTTCAAGTCGAAAAGAAACTAGGGCATAATGGCTTAACTTTGTTTAGAAATAGAAAAGGAAGATATGCCAAGGAGGGGCAGTTTTGGCCACTTCTAATTATGTCAAATCTTTCTTTTTGGTTTTCTCAGTCCCTCATAAGTATTTATTCAGTGGCATGACTATCTGCCACTGTAAGCAAAACCCAATCTTGCAATGGTTGCTGATTCGACTAAGACCAGTGGTTGTATTTTGGCAAGTGGAATTTATCCTTTGGTCTCATATTAAATGAGTCACTAAACATTAGAAACATGGGACAAGCCATTCCTACCACTCAAATACATATACCCACCCTGTAATTTTCATGTTTCAGAGGAGTAAAGTAGATCTATTCAGCTTTGGGACTATAGAAGTTCTATAAACTAAAAACATTCATCCTTCAGCCAGTGGACCCCATTCACAAGGATAAACTTCTCCCACAATAACTGTATGTCACCTTCGTGTATGTTTACATACATTCACCCAATCTCAAGTCATTGGCCTTTATGTACTGAATATGGATGATAGAGAAGTTGACTCTACCTTTTCCAAAGTCTTCATGAGTGAGTATATTTCATTTCTTTCTTTGAGGAAGGTAGGTGTTATAGTGGATAGAGCACTGGACATGGGGTCAGAAAGACCCAAGTTCAAATCTGGCTTCAGACACTTAATAGCTACGTAACCCTAAACAAGGTACTTCACCTCTACTTGCCTCAGTTTCCTCAACTGTAAAATGAAGCTAATAATGGTATTCCAGAGTTGTTCGGAGAATAAAATGAAATCATACTTGTAAAAAGTACTTAGCACAGCACAAACACACAGTAATATCTCTCTCTCATATATACATATATATGTATATATACACACATGTATATATGTGCATACATATATACACATGCATACATACTTATGCTCTTCCTCCCTTATCCTGCATTTCCCTTCCTAGTCGTGTGAACCTGATAAGTCATGACCTCTGTTAACATAACCTCAGTTTTTACACCTGTAAAATTGGGATAATAAAGTCACAGGCTTGTTGGAAGAATAATATGAGATATTTTTAAGGTGTTTTATTAACTTTTAAAAATTATATAAATATTAGTTATTATCTTTCCCATTAAGTCCCTTTGTCAGAACTGGATCAACTGGGAAACAAAGACATTTTTATTTCTCTTCTAAATCCTTTGAAAATGGAACATACTCCGTGAACCCAATGTTCTCACCAATGGAGGCTTTCACAGTATACTATACCTTCCAGAACTCTGTGTTGGTTTATAGACTACGTTATTTATAAAGCATATGCAAATAATTGTATCATCATGTTTCCTACTTAAATAAGGGAAAAAACTCCCTTTGGAACTATATAGTGCTATATGAGAAGGCAAGTGTGCCATCATTATCTTTAGGGATATATATTTTACATGACTGTGAAATCTGTTTCAGTTGAATGATAGTCAATCAACAAACATTTATTAAGTTCCTACCATGTGCTAAGGAGTGTTAAGCCCTGGAGATACAAACAGAAAACTGAGACTGTCTCTGCCTTCAAGAATTTTACATGATCTTAAGGGTACATGGCATACATTCAAAATGCTATCGTTGAAAGTCTCAATCCTTGACAATTCGAATAGGAAATGAAACTGTACTTTCTTCAGCATTGAAATTTCCCTACCAATAAAGAGCAGCCCCTTGCCAAGCAATTTGTAGTCTTAAAGAGTTACCAAGGGCAATGAGAGAACAAGAGCCCAAGTGACTTTCCAATGGTCACCCAGCTACCCAAATCTTCTTGCACTGAGGCTTTCTCTCTCTATTATAACACACTTTCTCCATATTATTGCAATACTGTTTTATTTTCATTTCTTCTGAGGTCCCACCCAAGCCTTTCCTGTTGGCTTCAGTTTAGACCATCTCACATGAGAAACTTGTGTTCTTAATGACTCACCAGGATTCTGGTTCATTTCTGAGATAGTAGTATCCAAAGGGTTCCCTTCACACAGTGAATAAGTTTTGTCTAAAAGTACGTATTAAAAAGATGAAAGATACCATTGTCAAAGTCTATTTTTAACACCCTTTGTCTGAAATGACCTTCACCATATGATTCATGACAAAATATAATCTCTTTTCAAATATTGTATGTACTCACCTCATGCATTTTAAACATAGGGGCACTTTAAGTCCAGAGACCTCTCTAGAAATGTGTTGTCAGCTGGTTTCTGCATACACTCCTTCTACAAGGTTTCTCTACTAATGCAAATATTTACTTCCTCCTTTGATTCATAGCCATTAAGGTTATGGGAAATCAAGCTCAGCAGCTTCATTAAATGCAAATTGGGGAGGAAGACACAAGAGGGAACAGTGGGAAGGGATAGTTGTGGGGGGAGAAAGAAATTGAGAAATTGGCAAGATGACTGCCCTGGGAAATGTAGTTCAGACGTGGAGGAATAAGGAAGAGAGTTATGAATTAACTTTCTATCATCTCAGAGATTCATTTAATTTCTCTGCCTCTGCAATTTCTCTGTGATGGGCTAGACTTCCCCACTCTGGATCTATTCCATGCCCATTTTACTTCCTTAAAAAATTTTATACAGAATACTTTCATTAATTTGGGCTGAGAAACAGATCAGTTTAGGGGTGCTGTGCAGAAAAGATATGCCTGAATTACTGAATATTCAAAAATAAAGAGGCCATCAGGAATATAGCAATAATAATAATATCTGGCACATATTTGGCACTTTAATGTTTGCCTAGTAGTTTGTGTATATTATCTCATTTGTTGGGTAACTTTCAAATATATGTAATAAATGAAGGAACAAAGCATTGTCAAGTAGAGGCCCCTTGAGGACTGCAAATGAGTAGATAAGAATGAGTGGTGATTAAACAGTTAGTTGTTTGTGTTTAAAATGTGCTTCTGAAGTGCTTGAAGATGTTTGAAAAGGGGTTCCTTCTCTCAGAGATTTTAAACACTTCCCTGGGCAATCCCATTCATTTTGTATCATCTATGGGGAAAGTTTACTTAGCCAAGATAAACTTTTGCCTAACCCCTGTCAGAATTATCATGACTTGTAAAACCTAATCACTAGAGGTGTTTAAGCCACGGGCTGTAGAAATACTTGTCAAGGTACAGGAGGGGGATGTCAGCTTTGGGCCAGAGCTTGGAAGACTGAAGATTTAGAGCTGAAAGTGTCCTTGGAAGTAATCTAGTCCAATCCCTTCATTTAAAACACAAGGAGCTGAGGCCAAGAGAGTTTATAGGACTTGTCTCACCCAGTAAGTGACTTACGGGGTTCTTTGATTCCAAGATGTCTTTCCACCTTGTGAAGCTACCAAGATAACCATTAAAGTCCCTTTCTAACTGCAAGGGTTCTATTTAGTAGCAGTCTATGGGGATGTTTTTTTTTCTTTATGTTTAAATGGCAGTGTTCCACATACCTGCAGCAAAGGTCACCTGGATGACCTCTACTAGCCTTGGAAAAAGTCACAAAGTCAAACTGATTTCAATAGCGGAAAATTTCAGCTTGGTCCTCATGTCAACAAGGTGTCTTAATGTTCCTTGGACATATTTAAAGGAGAAAATCCTTCAGGTAAGAGACCAGGGTGTTTATACATAGGTATGTCATTGTGTAGAAGAAATTGTCTTTTAATGGGATGTTATTTTCTCACATCCTTAGCTAGGATGAAAGTATAAATATTAGATTGTTTACAGGCAAAGACAATTTAATAGGCTGGCCACTCAGCAAGTAAGTCCTGTCATCCCTTTTGACTTAGAGCTAAATAAAGGAAATTATTTCCTTTCAATGTCAAACTTTGTCAGAAGGTGTTCAAGCCTGCTGAGAGAAAAATCAGTAGTATGTGTGTGTATGTGAACTCACATTCGCACAGTGGTCTCTGAATCACCTCTCCCCTCTATGCTTCTTGGCCTGACGGGATTGCTTGCCCCCCAACAGCTAGCCTCTGTGACCATTCCCCATCTGCCTGCAATGCATTGATGTTGTCCCCCCCTAGACAATTTGGCAGACTGCCATTGACCAATTTGTTCTTCCCATCTACCTGCCTGCTTCCAGGTTCAATAGTCTGCTCCTCTAGCCAGCTTGGTGATTGATGGTGACCAGGTCTGAGTTTTGCCTCATGTTTGGGCTTTTGTTGTAGAGGAAATGAATTTTGTTTCCTAGTCAAAAATGAACACAAGTAGTTAGGCATAGCAGGCATAGGTACACACAGCACTCTAGAAAGGAAAAGTCAACAAACTTAACCCTAGTCGCAATTCTGTTGTAACTGGGACAGGGGGCAGGGGGGCATGGTAGGGGGAAGGGGAGGAAGAGAGGGAGGATTATTCTTTTTAACGCCCATAGACACTAGCACCCTTTCTTTCCTTCCCTGGTAAAATCCATAGGAAATGTGTTGTCAGAGAAGAGGAAAAAGTTTCCTGTGTTTTCAGGGACAACTTCAATATTTCTTTTCTTCAATATGATGCCATGGAGATAAATAGAGAATTGGAAGGATGTTAGATTTGGTCTCAGGTGGGGCATTAGATTTTAGTCTGGCTCAATTTCCTTATTTATTAGATGAAAAATCGAGGTGCAGAGAGTTTAAGGGAGTTGCCCAAGATCACTTAGGCAATAAGTGGGAGAAGCATACTTCAAACTGGTCCTTTGCCTCTAAATCTGGAGCCATGTTGCTTCTCTTCCTTTTTCTTTCTTCTTTTCAATTTTTAGGGTGCCATGTTGATTCTCTTCAATTTCCTCTGGAGGTTCTACACATTTTTGACACAACTTTCCATGATTCCTATGTGTCTGCCTGCTGTTGATCATTAACAAAGCCCAGCATAGATAAAATTACATGGTAGACAGTTAGAATAGAAATAGATTTAGACTACTCAGATGCTGCTCATGTATATATTATCGTTCCTTACATTGGGCATGACAAATATCACAAGAAATGCAACTGACTATGTGTTAGCAGACAGGAAACAACTGGTAATTGATGTGGGAGTAATTTCCAACTCAACTATCTGTGGGCATAAAAGCAGAGAAAGAAAGGAAAGAAAAGAAATGTTCTAAATTGAACTCTTATTTCCTTAGCTTCCTTCAAGACTCAATTAAATTCCCATTTTTTTGGAGGAAGCCTTTTCTAGTCCTCCTTAATGTCACTGGCTTCTCACTGAGATTATATCCAACTTATTTTGTGTATATATATATATATATATATATATATATATATATATATATATATATATGTATATATATATATACATATATATATATGTGTATGTGTGTATGCACATATATATCTTACATATTATCGTTCACATGTTTGTTTCTTCCTTTAGACTGTGAACCCCTTGAAGGCAGGGACTATCTTGTACATTTCTTTGTATCCCAATTGTTTAGCAGAGTTCCTGGAATACTGTCATTGCAATTTAAGATATCTTTGAATTCTGGAGGGATGGTGGTCATGAAAACTGCATTTTCCATTGAATGAATTTTAAAAAGACATTTTGGATAGTGTGAAGGAAATCAGAGCATTGAAGGAAACATATGAGGCAGCTGAATTGTAAAAAGTATTGTGATACCTCACTAGCCTCCAGTGCTGTCTTGATTTAGGGGAGAGTCCTTAATCAAAAGTTCTTTCAAATTTTAATCAGTGACAGAATGGAGAGAGTGTGTTAGATATGGAGTCGAGAAGAGGAAATGGATACATTTGAGTATTATTCTCAGTTTGAATTCTGACTCTAATACTAGCTGTGCAATCATGAACAAGTCACAACATCTCTGAGTACCAATTTACTACCATGTAAAAAGGGGATAACAATACCTTCAGTACTTACCTCATAAGATTAGTATGAGAATCAAATAAGATAATGCATCTAATTTGCTCAAAACCTATAAAATGCCATCTAATTTACTAGAAACCTTATAAACCTAGTAAACCTATAACTGTCAGCTATATACCTAATTCCCACATCTGGAACTTAACAGCATTATAGACTATTTCCATCTTGAATTGAATGGCTTTCAAGGGCTCCCTTTATAATATAGATTTCCTTTTACCAACATGTCAGATAGCTCCTTATCAGCAAATATCACTGGATTTTCAACTGAGCCCAATATTGAGAAGGAAATTGGGCTGGGTCACATTTAAGAAACTACTTTCAATGATGCTAAGCTTTTCACTGCCCCCTCCCCCCAAAAAAACAGAGGCCTGGATTTTTGAGTCCCAACATCCTCCCAGGGAAGCTGCATTGCACTGAATCATGAAATAGCTTGATCTTAGAGGAATCAAAATTCCAAATGATTGAAAGGGCAATGGCAGTCTATAGAAAGGTTGGGCAATATAACCAACAAATATTTGTGCTTAAGATGTGACATATAAGACATCCAGAGGAAACCGTATAACAGATAGGTAGATCCTCTGTATGGAATTTGTAAACACACACACACACACACACACACACACACACAGATACAGATCATGAAAATTGCAAAGGGTTAGTTGAGCAGCTTTCTGCACAGGGGGATGGAGTACCCAGCCCAAAGAGATCTCCAAGTATCACCATATATTTAAAACCTCTTTGTGATAGATTACAAGTACAAGGACCTGGAGTGCAATAAAAAAAATCCTAATATTCATTCATTTTCTCTATGCTCTTTTTTTTTCCTAGTGCTCTGCAAAAGAAAATAATAAAATAAAAACTTCTTTTTTCTATTGTTTCCTTCAGTTTCTTTGATGTTTCAATCCCTTATTCCCTATCTTCCCTAAATTCCAAAGCAGCCCATGCCCTCACCCCACCCCAAAATAAAGGAAACCATGTTTGCTGTTACACAATAAGGTGTTAACAGCTGTGCTTTTGGCTCTCACACTTGGATCAGGTTAAAAGTTTCTGATGGCTGAGCCCCTCAGTAATACAATTTCAGATTCACTCTTCATTTCATATCTAATTGGTGACTGCAGGGAGATCAGAAGCTTAAAGGGGCTTGTATCTCTGGAGAGCTGCTCACTGGCATTCTAATAAGGAGGTGTTGAGAGCCTTGGCAAAGCTATTAACTAACTGACTGACTCAAGGTTATTAGTTTGTTGTTATTCACCCCGAATGCCTTCTGCAGATGGTCAGATATGGGGTGAGGAGGTGGGGAGGTTGTTTGTTTGTTTGAATCATTTCCTCTGTCTCCTTTTTTAAGGCCTTGGGTTTTGCTTCTGTGATGCAAACAGGTGATTGCTTTTTAAGGAGGAGTTAGCTTCTCACTTTCCTCTTCCATAAAGTGAATTGTGCATGATTTTTACTTCCCTTTATCAGAAACTGACATTTTTCCTCTTAGTCATACCTATAAAAAAATATGCAGTTTAGCCTGTACCTGATAATGGTTAATAAAATATAGTGTCAATTTAGGGTGAAATAGTGGAGTTTACTCTCAACTACAGAAGTGGAGAGGTCAGATGAGGGATATTTTAATCTCCTAATGTGCTCTCTAATTTGGAGGTCAGACTTTAGACTACCTCAATACAACAAAACACAGGCCTACATCTCTGCAAGAGAAAAGAGAACTGAGCATCTGAAACAAGTGTCATAAAGCCCTTAGAGAGACCTTTCATTTAGAGCCTCTTCAACTGGGATGAAGACTCTGAGTTAGGAGACCTGAATTATTCTAGTTCCTGCTCATTCTTAACCTCATCAGTCTTCAGTTTCCTCATCTGCATTATTATTACCCTGCTATCGCGTCTCTGATATCACTATTGTTATCATCATCTAATAATAATAATATCTTACATTTACATGATACTTTAAGGTTTGCAAAGCATTTAATAGCTGCCATTTATAGCATTTTTAGGACATAAAATGTTTTACATACACGATTTCATTTGAATGAGGCAGATGCTATTCCCCCTTTACAGATAAGAAAGCAAATTTATTGAGGGTAATAGAGAACTACAGACTGATATTTGGGGTTTTTTTTTAGCTTATTTTGTAAATATGAATATTTTTATTACATCTACTTCATTTCTAACAGAAGCATCATGGAATATTAAGAAGACTATGCTTTGAGTCAGGAAAACCTGGGTTCAAATCCCACCTCAGACATTTACTGCCTTGGGCAAGTCACTTAAACTCTCTGTATCTCTCATCTACAAAACAAGATAGCAGCTTCTATTGTCCCTTTCAGCTCCAAGTCTATGATTCTGTGATCCTATAAGGCATATCCCTCTCTTCTGCCCAAAAAGAAAAGAAATGGTCTTATTCTCTACAGTATCCTATACGAAGCATGGGATATAGCCTTTCTATCCTTAATGCTTATATTTTAAAGGCCCATTAGTCCTCAGAGCTATAGATCTTCCTTTCAAAGTAAGACCTTTGGTGATACTTTTGAAGGAAGGCAAATAGTTAGCAATTCATTGTAAACGAGAAGAAAAAGAAGTAAAACATTTCAGAATTTCTGTACAAATCTTTCCAACACATTAAGGAGACGAATTCTGTAAATGTCTTCAAGACATCAAGATTCATATTTTCATTGAGTTGAGATTCAATATCATTACTGGTGTGTTGGGATCCACTCTGATCCACTCTGCTCCCCAAATCAACACACAAATAATGATGTTATTTCACCAAAGTGTCCTGTAGATCAATCTGCTGCTGCTTCTTCCACTTTTCCTCTCGTTAAAAGCAATAATAGATGCACTAGACATTAGAGCAGTTCTGTAACAAGGCGGGGGGGGGGGGAGTGGAGAAACAAATGAGGGAAGAAAAAGGTTACGGTATAGGTTTGGTCAAAAAGATTGCCCAATTTCTTTCATTATTTCTTGAGCTTCACAATCAGAACCAGGCAGGCAAAGTTATCTTTGCTCGTCGGCTAGTTGTGCTTTAACCTTTTCAAGCTTTCATTTAGGGAAAAGAAAAATGCTTATTAATGATAAGTCAAAGTATAAATAGGGTTTTCTCTTAAAAAAATAAAGTATGATACTTTGACCTTAAAAGTTTAATTTTTAGGGATTTCCCCAGAATTCAATGGGTCATAGATTTTTGAGCTGAAAGAAACCTTAGAGTTAACGGATCCAACCTCTCATTTTAAAAATCATTCATTTTAATGGGCATTAACTGTCTCAATTGTAATTTATTAATATAAAAATTTTTCCTCATCACTCACGATTTCTTAATAAAAATTCAGAGCTTTGACTTTGTCATCACCACTTCTCAGAGTAATAATAATAACTGACACTTATATAGGTCTTTTATGGTTACAAAGCTCTTCCCATGATCTTTTTGGTCCTCATAATAACCCTCAGATAGGTAATAATACCATCACATTTATGTGTCATTTTAAAGTTTATAAAGTCCTTAGCTTGCTAAAGAAAAAAAAGGAAGAAAAACTGTAAGGTACACTGTTCCCATTTTGCTGAGAAGAAAACTGAGGTTCAGTTAAGGGATTAACTCATGGTCACAAAACTAGCAACTATTGGCAGATAAGGAAGAAAAAAGTTTATTATTTCATAAACTGCTCTTGATTCCAAATCCAGTGGACTTTTCTCTCTACCAAAATATGTCTTATTATCCTAATTTTATAGATGATGAAACATACTTTAAGAGGTTAATTGACTTCTCACAAATCATACAATTAATAAGTGACAAGGCAAAAAAAAAATCACATTCCAAGTACAATGTTGTTTCTACCATATGAGATTGCCTCTACCTCAATAATTTTTTTGTTATTCAGTCATTTCAATCTTGTCTGACTCTCCATGACCCCATTTAGGGTTTTCTTGGCAAAAATACTGGAGTGGTTTGCCATTTTCTCCTCCATTCTCAATAATAATAGACTATCATTAAGTATTTTAAAGGTACAAAATGACCTGCAATATTTACTTTTAATTTAATTCAACAAAACATTTTATAATCATTTAGTATGTGTCAAGTGTGATGCTAGATAACAGGAGAGGGAGGCAGGGAGGGAGGCGGGGGGCAGAGAGAGGGAGGAAGGGATGAAGGGAGGGAGTGAGAGAGAGAGAGAGAGAGAGAGAGAGAGAGAGAGAATGAAAGAAAGAGAGAGAGAGAGAGAGAGAGAGAGAGAGAAATAATCCTTGCCTTCAAGTTTTCATTCTACTTGAGTGAGAGTCAATCATACACAGAGAATTAAGCAATGTTACTTGAAGAGAGAGCCTGCTTAACAACTGGGCAAGAAAAGATGAAAGAAAGCTATTCAGAGCCTTGAAGAAACAAAAAGAAACAGAGGAGAGGAGTTGAGAAAGTAGTGCCTTCCAGGCCTTGGTAATGATAATAAAAGGTAGGAGGTGGCTCAATGGATAGAGTGCCAGCCCTGGAGTCAGGAAGACTTATTTCACTGAGTTCAAATCTGGCCTCAGACACTCACTAGCTGTGTGACCCTGGAGAAGTCACTTAACCCTGCTTGTCTCAGTTTCCTCATCTGTAAAATGAGCTGGTGATGGAAAGGAAAAACCACTCCAGTATAATTGCCAAGAAAACCCCAAATGGGGTCATGAAGAGTGTGACATGACTGAACAACAACAACAAAAGTAATATGAAATGTCAGATAAAAGCAGGAACATTGTGGCACACCAAAGAGAGCACTCAATTGGCAGTGAAGTGACCTTGGTTCAATTTTTGCTCTTCAGAATACTACCAAAATGATAACAACTTCTCTTGTCCTCAGTTTCCTACCTTGCAAGAATGAGGTGATGAATAGGTTGGTCTCTGGGGTCTTCTCCAGCTCTAAATCTCAAATCCTAAAATAAAATGGCAGCCATCATGGAGACCTACAAATTTCACATGGAAGAATTTGAATTTAATCCTAAAGGCAGTAGGTAGATGGCAAATCTTTTTGAGCAGAATGATATTTTTCAGACTTGCCCCTTATTAACATTAATTTAGTCATTAAGTGGAGGATAAATTGGAGAAGGGAGGGAGACCATTAAAGAGATTGCCCCAGTACTCCAACTGCCAATTGCCAAGACATTCAGGGAGAGATGCCCAGCAGGGATATGGTGATACAGAACTGGATTTCTAAAGAGAAATGAAGGCTGGATCTAGAAAGTTGGCAGCCTTTCAGTCATTAAACAAATATGTAGTAATCACATACTTATGTTCATCAAGGCATTGTATTAGGTTGGGGGTGTGGAGGGTGACAGAAGATGAACAATTTCAAAGCATTAAAGATGACTTTTGTTGTCCCGGAGCATAATGTATATAATAATATCTCATTTTTCTTTATCATTCTAAAACACCATCAGGGTAGGCAGTGGTGGAAATGTTCTGGGAAAGAAAAAAAGGCCATGCCAAGTCTTTATCTATTTCTTAATATATGGAAGCCAGGTTTGGGGTACAAGGAGGAAATGAAGGGGAAAGAGAAATAGCCTTATACAGGATAATATTTAATAGCATCTACTAGGCTTTTCCAAAAATCAGTACAGTTTTAATCCCTCAAGCCTTTTGGGAAACCCCATATACAAGAATATTAGTCTGTAACAGTATCTTCTTCTGCTTTCTGTTCTAGTCTTTCTCATTTCCTAATGTTCTAGGATATATTTCCAATTTGTTGGCCCTCCAAAGGGAACAACCAATTAGCAGTCATTAAGCAGGAATTAAGTACCTACTATGTGTCAAGAACTGTGCAGGCATAAGAAACTGACCTAATTTAGGATTTGACTCTCTCCTGAATCACCCCAGAGCTTGCCTCCAGGCTAGACAGTTCAGTAGATTGCATCCCCTCCAGAAGGAATAATTTCTCATGTCTTTTTCTCCTTTGTGGTTCTGGATTTGAGCTATCTTAATTCCTTTTTGGCATGCTGATAGCAGCTGGGTGATGTGTATTTCCCCTAAGAGCTGAGGCCCTGGATGTCTGAAGCAGTTTTTTCCCCTGATATGGAACAGGGATCTACTTGTTTTATAATTAAACTGAATTGAATTGGTCATGGCCAGGATCTCCTCATGTCATCTCAAAGGATAAAGGATTCAAATAGACAAAAAGGTTTTTATAGCTTGAGAATAACTGCTTGTAGTGAAAATGAAGGCATGTTTAATCTAGTGCTAGTCAAAATGCTTGTAAGATTATTCTCCTTACCCCTTTGTTTCTTCCTTGTACCCAAAAACAGCATTCATGTGGTTAAAAAATCCCCAAAGACTTGGCATGACCTTTTTTCTCTCCTAGAATATTTTCCCCACTGCCTGCCTTGATGGAATTTTAGAATGATAAAGAAAAATGAGTTACTATTGGCTTTCATCAATGCCAGGAATTCTGGGCCTTCCAGCCCATGGCTGTTTCATAGAAATGCAGACTCTGTTCTCTGGAACAGAACACATTGTGAAAGCAGAGAAGTGGATTACAGAGATCTCTCATTTGTAGGCTGAAGCAGTGAAATTCTCATCACATCACAGCCTGAAGATTGTAATGCTAATAAAAAAAATCAACAAAGATGACTTACAAGTAAATCTCATCTTAGTTCAAATATTTCAAAATCCCAGCAACTTATTTTTCTTCCCCTAACTGGAAAAAGGTCACATGGGAGTCGTTCTGTTTTATCCTCTGAAAATATGTCCAAAAATGAACTCCATGATCACTGTTAAAAGGAATGGGTTGACCCATGTCTATATACTTCATGTTATAATAATGGCTCACATTTATATAGCATTATAAATTTACAACCCCCCCCTTTTTATAGAAACTCTGTGTAACTGTGTAGCAGTAGTACTACTACTATTACTACAACTTTATGGATGAAAAAATTGAGGCAAATGGTATAGTGATAAGAATACTGGATTTAGAACCAAGAAAGATCTACATTCAAATCCCAGCTCTAACACTTGTCAGTTGTGGGACTTAAGTCCCTTAACCACTCAGCCTCAGTTTTTTTTTTTCTATCTATAAAATGGGGACAATTATGCATATAGTGCTTATCCCAAAGGAATGTTGGGAAGATCAGATAAGACAATGAATGTAAAGTACTTTGCAAACAATAAAGCTATATAAATCCATTTATTTGGATGCAGACCAAAAGGTTCTTCAGGAGAGAGTACCTTGTAACCTAAGTGCCATAAAAAAGGCTTTTTCCCCACCCCACTTGTCAGCTTATTGAAATTGTATTTCTTCTTCAGGGTTAAACTCAAGGCTCAGCCTCCTCCATGAAACCTTCACCAATTTTCTGCATCTTACATTAAACTCCTTCTTTTCTGAGCACCTATTAAAATCATATTCAGTAGCACATAGCCTCACACAGCATTGTTCTCTCATTATTTCATGTATGTTGGTCATCTCCTGAAGTAGGTTATAAGCAGGGACCATGACGACCAATACATCTTTCATGACCTGAAGAAGATTCAGGATGATGCTGTTCCCACAGTCAATGATCAATCAGTGGTTGTTGACTGATTGACAAACTTCATAGGTGCCATAGGCAATAATCATATTGTTCTTTAATGGACCTTCATCTCCAATTCATATCTGGGAAAAAATTATCAACATGTCTATCAGTCAGGGAGAGGCGGAAAGGCATAGGGTAGCCTATAAAATATCGGTGATCAGCTAAAGGGGTATACGATACTGCAGAGGATGGCTTAGTGGATTTAACTTTAATATTCTTTTCAACCCTTCTCTATATCGTACTACCTTTCAGAGTTCTGCTATTAGAGGAGCCGACAGTGTATGTATGCTAGGGAACCATAGTATTGTTGCCAGATTATCCACCGCACCATGTACAAATATTTCACCCGAAGTCATTGATGGATTCTGAGAATATCCCTCCACAGCTTTAGGACAGTTATGAAGCTGCCTCATTTCTCTCTCTAATCATCCTTTACAACTTTGTCGATGCACACGTACACAGACACACACACACACACACACACGAGAAAAAAAAAGTGAGAGAGCAGGGAGAGGTAATGTAGGACCAAAAAGAAAAAAAAAATCACCACCTATAGGAGATCAACAATATTCTATGAAACATGTAATATAGTTTTTGTTTAAATGCCTATTAGTCCTCAGAGTTGTATATTTTCCTTTTCTAATTCAAAATAAATCCTTCTCTGATGCTTGAGAAGGAAGATAATTGATTCAAAGGGGAAATCAGAGGTTAGAATTGCAATTTCCTCCAAAAGAAACTGCCCATGTTTGGAATCTTTAGTAGCTGTCTCTTAGTTATTAACAACCCTACTTATATTTGACAGACAAGTAATAATGTGGCCATCCATCTCATAGACAGCAGAGCCGAATACATTTCTAACTTTATAAATGCATTTTAAAAGCTCGATAGACAAATTTCATTACAATAAAGAATGGAGATTTGGTAAATGAAGTCTTTGTTTTTCCATCAATAGATAAATCTTTCTTTTCTGCAACTGCTAATAAGGATCTTGAAGGTTAAATAAATAGAATAAACATTTCCTGTTTATTAGAGGCAGCAAGTGTTTGAGAGGGCATGTGCAGAATGCATTCAGGATGCCTTTCTTTTCACATTCCTCCATTGAAGAACAGGGCTGGAGTGAAACATTTCAGAACATTCTTCAAGGGAGTATCAGTTACCCAAGAGTTCAGATCTTAGCAGACGGAAAATAAGTGAAGATCGCAATGTCCCATTGGAGGCCCTTCATGCCCCATTCTCATGTGAATATGCTTGGAAAACCTCTAAGTACTCTACAACATTACCATCATCATCATTACTATTTCAGAATCTCAGTGGTTCGTTGTTTGTTTTGTTTTTTCCCAGAAGGACCACAGAATTTGAGAGCTGTGTGGGACATCAGAGATTCTTTAGTCTAATGCTCTCATTATGCAGATAAGGAAATTGTGGTCCAAAGAGATCACTAACTAACTTGCCCAGGCTCACCCCACTAGCTAGAGAGAACCAAAGTCAGTCCTTGGGTCTCCTGATTTCTGGGCCAAATCATTATAAAATCCATTATTTGGCATTCAAAGTCCTTCATAATCTGGCCTCTTTCTACCTTCCCAGTCTTTTTACATCTTATGCCTCTTCCCCATCTAGCCCCATCCCCCACATACTTTATAAAATATAATCAATGACACTGACCTCCTTGCTCTTCCTTGCACTAGATGGTCCAAATCCCAACTCCAGACATTTTCACTGACTGAGCCTTATGCCTGGAATGTTCTTTCTCCTCACCTCCACCTCCCAAATTCCCTATATGCCTTCAGATCTCAGCTAAAATCCTACTTTCTACAGGAAGCCTTTCCCAATCATCCTCAATGCTAGTCTTTCCCTCTGTTGGTTGTCTCCAATTTATCCTGTATAATCTAGTTATGCACATGCTGTCTCCCCCATTGGGCTGTTAGGTCCCAGATGGCATGGACTGTCTCTTACCTTTCTTTGTAACCTTAGTATAATGCCTGGCACACAGGCAGTGCCTAATAAACACTTGTTGTTTGACTGCTGGCATCCCCCATTCCACATTACAAACTACTGTTTTGTCTACCATGTACATAAAAGTATCTTTTGAAATTTTCTATTTTATTATTACAGACCCAGAGAAGATAGAAGGAAATGTACCAGTTTTCTCATGCAGGTGGGGTACTATGGGTTTAGATATTTTGTATATTCTCAGGCATGGTCATTACATGGATTGATTTTGCCTGATCTTTTGGCAAGTCCTCAGGGTGAAGAAAATATTCAGTGAAATGAAGGAATAAACTTTTGCCTGACATCCCTTAACAAATTAAACTTCAAGGAGGAAATATCCCAAAGTGGGACTAGAAAAATGTAAATTACAGTTAGGGGGAATCTTAGAAATTATCTAGTTCAAACTCTTGATTTTTTACAGCTGAGGAGGCCAAGCCCCAGAAAAGGAAAGCGACTTACCTAAGATCACACAAGTATTAAGTAACAAAATGGGAATTTAAAGTCTCAAGTCCAGTGCTCTCCTTTTCAGATTCTCAATAATACAGATACTCAATAATACACCCAAGGTCTAAGGTGTAAGGTCTAAGACAAGGTGGTCTGGTCCAGTCTAGATTTGTAATCTCATCAGAATAAGAAACTCTCAGTGTGGAAACTCCCTCCATGACACGTACTAGCATCTCATATATAATTGATAGTCCTCGAGACTTGCCCTGGGCATTGAAGGAACTGACAACTTGAACATGGTTGGAAAATGAGTCTTGAACTCAGGACTTCCATCTGCAAAGGTATCCATCTACCCATTATGCCGTGCTGTCTCTCAGGCACAAACGCATAGCAGAGAAAATCCAGAATTATTTAGTTAGAAACCAAACATCATCACCACTGGATCTGACCTGTAAAATTTATTAGAATGGAATAACTACTAAGGAGGTACCCTCTGAGGGAGCAACATAAAATAAAATGCTAATTTTCTTAATACTATGATTATTTAGAAAAGACCTGCTGGTAATTAACATCTCTGATTACTTCCTATCCATAAATATCTTTGAGTGACATTTTTAAAATGTGCTTAAACAAGGGGTATTATAGTATACTATTTATTTCAAATCTGTTTTTGAAATTCTCTTAGAAGTCATTATAGGAAATTATTTGACTTTGTATCTTACTGGCTGACATATCATATAAATCATCCAATGTGTCAAGTCTGATAAAACCTATATAATCCCATTACATGACAGGAACTGACCATCATAAATAGACATGATAACCTAACTTGGAAAACTCAAATGCAATATCTTCAAAATTTTAGTTTGAAAATAGAGTGAATGCTATGAACATCTAGTCTGCTGTGATTTTTGAGGGATATTTGGAGGATTTGTTGTTTTCCACCTCAGTGTTTTCAGTTGACTTTTCAATGATCATGAGTGCAAGCCTATAAAAATTATCAGTAAAATGGGTATATGGCTCATATCTCTAGCTCCGACTACCTTCTGCTCACTGCCCTATTCACAGCACAGTGAAAACTATTTGCCTGAGAAGGAGCCCAGGTCTGATTACGAGCTTAGTCCAAGGGAAACACCAGAGTATTGTAAACAGAAGAAAGTCAATTGAATTGGAAATCATTGATATGGTGTGAACTTCGAGTGAATTGATTGATTTGGCTGATCCCTTCCCCCACCCCCCATATTACTGACTGAATTGTTGTATTAACATATTTTGCCATTGTGTAGAGGTTTCTATTCCTGGTCATTGTGTTGAGTTACTTTGATCCCTTGAAAACCTTTTGTATGAGAGCCATCCTCTTCCTCACAGGAAACAAAGCAGATATAAAATCAGACCAAACAGTCCTAGTAGCCATCCTGACAAGCATCAGATAACTAAAATTATAAAAAGGAAAGGGGTGAGTGGGCAATATTCCTTCTTAGATCCATTCAGAAATCACTACCAGAAATCTTACCTCTATGGCAATAGACAATTCACCTATTCTCCCTGGATTTTAGTGTCCTCATCTGTAAAATGGTGGGGTTGGAATACATAGCCTCCTTTCTGCAATTCTTAAATATGCAACTTGGGGGCACAATGGAAAAGTAAAGCAGAAATTTAAAATATACTCAAAACATTTATAAAAACAATTATCTATTTATTTATAACATTCTTTTCTTTTTAAATTTTGAATTCCAAATTGTCTCCCTCCTTTGCACCTCCACCTCCAGCCACTGAGAGTACAAGCAATATTATATTAATTATGTATATATATATATGAAATCATTCAAAACATATGTCCATGTTAGCCATATTGCAAAAAAAAACCAGAAAAATAAAGAAAGTGAGAAAGTTATACTTCAATTTACACGCAGAGTCCAAGAGTCCATCAGTTCTCTTTTTGGAAATGGATAGCATTTTTTTCCATCATGAGTCCTTTGAAATTATCTTGGATCTTTGTATTGATTAGAGCAACCAAGTCTTTCACAGTTAATTATCATTACAACATTGTTGTCACTGTGCACAATGATCTCCTTGTTCTTCTCATTTCATTTAGTATCAGGTCTTGCCATGTTTTTCTCTTTCTGAAATCACCCCCCTTGTCATTTCTCACAACACAATAGTACTCCATCACAATCATATACCATAACATTTTTAGCAATTACCCAATTGATGAGCATCCCCTCAATTTCCAAATCTTTGTCACTTCAAAAGAAAACTACTATAAACATTTTTGTACATGTAGGTCTTTTTTCTTTTTCTTTGATCTCTGGGTTACATATCTAGTGGTGAAATTGTTAGGCCAAAGTGTATGCACAGTTTTACAGCCTTTGGTGCCTAGTATCAAATTATTTTCCAGTTTACTAACTCTACCAACAATTTAACAAGGTACCTATCTTTCCCTCATCCCCTCCAGCATTTGTTATTTCTGATAGGTGTGAAGTGGTACCTCAGAGTTGTTTTAATTTTCATTTCTTTAATCAATAGTGATTAATTGCATTTTTTCATACGACTATAGATGGCATTGATTTCTTTTTTCTGAAAATGGCCTGTTTATATCCTTTGACCATTTATCAATTGGGGAATGGCTCTCATTTTTTATAAATTTGACTTAGTTCCCTATGTATTTGAGAAATGAGTGCTTTATCAGAGAAACTTGGGGTAAAAATATATGATATCACTTCACTATCTACTGTACTTTTTAGCAAAATGCAGTTTCCCTGAGTATCCCTTTTAATTAGATCTATTTTTACTTCTGCTTTTTCTGAGATGATTGTTACCCCTTCAGTTCAGCTGAAGCACATTAGGATTCTGCTCCCACCCTTTATTTTAATTCCGTATGTGTATTTCTGTTTCAAGTGTGTCTCTTATAAACAATATATTATAAGATTGTGATTTCTAATCCATTCTGCTCTCTATTCCCATTTTGTGAGTAAGCTCATCCCATACATATTTAAAATTATGATTATTAAATATTTCCCTCCATCTCATTTTCTTCTTTTTCTTCTTCTCTATTATCCTGTCCCTCCACAAAAGTCTATTTTTCTTCTAACCACTGCTTCCCTTAATCTGTTCTCCCTTTTATAAACCCCCCCTTTCTCTTCTCCCCTTCTTCACCTATTTTCCAATTGGGTAAGTTACATTTTTATAATCAATTGTGTGTGTGTGTGTGTGTGTGTGTGTGTGTGTGTGTGTGTGTGTGTATGTTCTTCTTCTTTGAACCAATTCGGGTAAGAGTGAGGTTCAAGCATTGCACAACACCCCCACCTTTTCTCCCTCAGTTGTAAAAGCTCTTCCTTGTGTTCCTCTTTTATGTGAGAAAAATTTCCCCATTCACTCTTACCCCTTTCCCCAGTGTATCCTTCTTTCTCACCTCTTCATTTTTTTAGATTACTCCAACATAATCAACTTACCTCTATGGCCCCTGTCTCTACAAACTCCTTTTTCCTGACCTAAATAAAGTTCTTAGGAGTTACATATACCATCTTCCCATATAGGAATACAAACAGTTTAGCTTTAAGACCCTTATAATTATTCTTTCATGTTTACCTTTTTATCTTCCTCTTGAGTCTTGTATTTGAATGTCAAATGTGTAATTCAGTTCTGGTCTTTTCATCAAGAATGCCTGCAAGTTAATCTATTTCATTAAATATACATTTTATCCCTCAAGGACTACATTCAGTTTTGCTGGGTGGGTTATCTTGGTTATAATCCTAACTCATTTGCCTTCTGGAACATCATATTATAAGCCCTCTAAGATATTCCTTTAACATGGAAATCACTAAATCCTGTGTGAACTTCACTGTGGTTCTGTTATGTTTGAATTATTCTTTTCTGGCTGTTTGAAGTATTTTCTCTTAGATCTGGAACCTCTAGAATTTGGCTATAATATTCCTGGGAGTTTTCATTTTGGGATCACTTTCAGGAGGTGATTGGTGGCTTCTTTTAATTTTTATTTTACTCTTTGGATCTAAGATACCAAGACAGTTTTCCTTGATAATTTCTTGAAATGTGATGTCTGGGCTCTTTATTTGATCTTGCTTTCAGGTAGTTCAGTAATTCTTAAATTATCTCTCCTCAATTTATTATCCAGGTCAATTATTTTTCTGATGAGACATTTCACATTTTCTTCTATTTTTTCATGTTTTTGACCTTGTTTTATTGTTTCTTGATGTCTCATGGAATCATCAGGTTTCACTTGCCCAATTCTAATTTTGAAAGAATTATTTTCTTAAGTTAGCTTTTATACATCTTTTTTTTTTCATTAAACCAATTCTGTTTTTTAGGGAAATGTTTTCTTCAGTGAATTTTTCTAACTCCTTTTCCATTTGGTCTACTTTACTTTTTAAGGAGTTCATTTCTTCAGTGCCTTTTTTATCATTAGGCCAATTCTGTTCTTAAGGTTTTCTTTACTATTTTCTGTGCCTTCCTTACCAAGCTGTTAATTCTCCTTTCATAATTTTCTTGCTTCACCCTTATTTTTTTCCAAATTTTCCCTCTACTATTCCTATCTCTTTCTTTAACTCTTCCAGGAATTCTTATTGGGCTTGAGTTCAATTAGTATTTTTCTTAGAGGCTTTGTTTGTATCTGTTTTCACATTGTTGTCTTCTTTTGAGTGTATGTCATGGTGTTCCCTGCCCCCACAGTAGCTTTTTTATAATCAAATTCTTTTTTTTTTGCTGTTTACTCATTTCCCAACCCATATCTTGACTTTGAATCTTATATTAAAGTTGGGCTCTGCTCACTTGGAGGTAGGGAGTCACTGTCCAAAGATCTTTTCAAAGCTAGTTCTAGGGGCCTGCAAGTTTTAGGTGCTCCCAAAGTGGTGTGATCCTGGGAGAGGTATGGTTCTTGCTTTCCTTGTATGTACTGTGGTCTTTACCTAGGAAGGGTTCCTGGTCCCCCAAAATCATATGCTATAGCATCCTCTTCACCAGCACTCCTCTCCTGTAACTGCAACCCAAAACTATATGGGCAATATAATTGTCTGTCAGTGCCAGCTGCAACCTGTGCCAGTAAAGAGTACCCTGTAGTCTCTTTCTGATCAGTTGTCCAAATCCCTTCCTGTCTCTGAGCTGAGCATTCCCAAAGCTGCTGGCACCATTGCTGGTACTGCTTCCCCCTTATGTGGGTTCCAGACAATCTCCTTCAGCCTCCCCCCGACCCTGCTGTCAGAAACTTCCCCTGATGACCTTTTAAGTTTTCTTAGGCCAGAAAAGGGTCTCACAGTGACCTTTCATTGGTAATAGTCCAAAAATGTGATTTGAGGTGTTATTTTAAAGTTGCTTGGAGGAGAATGTTGAAAGAGTTCAGTTAGATTACCTCTAATCTGCCATCTTGGTCCTCAATAAAATTTTAACAGAATAATAGTACATTTAACATGCCTTAGTTTTCACTACTAGTAAAGATAAACTCAGAATATGAAACCCTCTTTACAAATGTGAATCCATTATCCTTTGAGATGATATAGAGCCATGACAATTCAATTTAATTATGAAATAAGTAGATCTCATTCTATATCAAAAAGAAAAAAAATAACTGCTTTAGCTTTTCTAAGGCTCTTAGCTCCTAAGGAAAATACACATGAGCCAGACATAATCAAAATAGCATAAGCTTATATCTAGAACCACAAACAAGAGAAGAAAATGAGACACTTTTTTTTTTGGAGAGGATACAATCTATTAAACTATAGCCTAGAAACATACTCTGGGATGGCCTCTGAGACAAACAAATCCTAAGCCAGATCCACTTCATATTGATGGTCTTTGACAAATTGGAAAGACACTCTGAGAGATGAGGACATAGGAATGACACCTTCCTCCAGAGTTCTTCAATCTCCCCGGGGGCCTGAGAATGTTACCGCACCCTCCGTCTCCTGCCCCTACTCACATCCTCAAATGAGTTTGCCTCAAATGCCAGTCTTTCCAGTTCCAACTCTGACTATGTGTCTAGTGCCTTTACATTTGGGCAGGGTAGAACCATTCTTTCATTTTCCCTCTCAAGTCCCTCCTAAAACAGACAAGTGGAACACACATGTACATCACAGAACTGTCTATGAGTGGATAGCATTAATAAACCTGTGGCTTGGAGAGAAGAAAATGAATATTAGCCTTCATATATGCATTTCAGTCTATCAGTCAATAAATATTTACTAAGCACCCACTATGTGCCAGCTACTATACTGATAGCTAGAGATACAAAGAAAAATTAAAGATAGCTCCTGTTCTCAAGCCTATCACAATGCTCTGCTCTTTTCCAGAGGTACCACTGATAGGAGCTAAGCGAGGCTTCTTCTCTGAAAAGTTACCCAGACTGCCAGTGTTTGGGCACTATTCTTTCCAAGAAAGGATGCATGTTTGTCTGGCTACTGACAAGCAGAAGACAGAAAGGCATAGGTATTCAGGACTCTTTTTTCTACTTCACCCAGAGGCATATGCCATTACATGCAATCCTCCTGACTTTGAAATACTCATTGTTTTGGTGGTTTAGTTTCCCATGGCACAGTACACAGAGGACTAAATTAAAAGCCAAGAAGACTTGGCTTCAAATTCTACCTCTGACTAGTATATGTATTATATGACCATGGGAAAGTCACTTGCCCTCTCTCTGTCATCTGTAAAATGATGACAATAAAATCGTTACAGCAGGAGTTTTTAATTTTGGGGAGGGGGTATCAAGGCCCTTTTAGTAGTCTGATAAAGTCTATGGACCACCTCTCAAAGTGATGGTTTTGAATGTACAAAACAGGATTATAAAGGAAATTAATTACATTTAAATACGGTTATCAAAATTTAAAAACAAAACAAAAAACAGACCCCAGGTTTGGAACTGCTCCCACAGGGCTATAGCCACAGCTTTTGAAGACCCAAAAACAAAGGTTCTTATACCAAAGTTCCTGATGCTTTTTAATGGTTCTACATCAGAAACTCATGATTTTTATCAGTGGAAATGAGAGTAAAGTAAAAGAATTGCCAGCTGGTTTGCTGTCACACCCTAAGGACCATGGGACCTTTCTACCCAGCTAGCAACTGAAATTTTTTCCATATTAGTTGTCTCTTCTATGAAAATGTGAGCTTTTTGACAGCAAAGATTGCTTTAATTTTTAAAAAAATGTTATCCCCAGAGAACTTTGTGCAGTGCTTTGCATATAGTAAGTATTTAATGCATGTTTCATTCATACATTCTTTCATTCAAAAACCCCTGAAACCTTGTTCACAGGTTTGCTAGGAAATGTTAAGTGAGAAAATATAATAAAAAGTTTTGCAAAATCTCAAGTGAATGTCAGCTATGTTTATTAATACAGTAAGGATAATACCCACCAGTAAGGGTCAATACATGAGAGGACACCCTTGTGATGTTATAAGGAGGGGAATACCCTAATAATATTCTTAGAAGGGGTAACTATGTGAGAGATAAGATCATTACCATCAGGCCCTGTTACTTACCAGCACTATCAATTATTATTTTAACATATTTGGTCAACTTTTTGTGCTCATTCCCAAAAGAAGAAAATTCAAGTATCTAGGTGTCTATTTTGAATTAATGTCATAGTCTTCTGTGATGTTTATTTTTTTAATCTAAACTTCCTTACTCCATAAACTGAGATTTAAAAAATACTGTGAAGAATTCTTACATTTTTCAGTCTTTCAAGTATAGAGGAAAAAGTTCCAGTTGAGGCTTATAAATGATCCAAAATGGTTCATCCATCTCTAATCTCCATGACTAAATGTAACCAAGGCAACTAAAACAACACCATATGGCATGTATCCAGTTCAAAATACAGCTTTTAAGTAAAGATAATGCACAAATATTGATAGAAACAAAACTGATAAGCTGAAGAGAAATGTATTCTTAAATTAAATTAAGGAAGGAACAGGGTTGCCTGTATTTTCTCAATTTGAATAAGAAATCCCATTAAAGCCTTGATGTCAGGCCTATTGATTTCCTGCATTTTATTCCATAATCTATGGCTTCTCTTAAAGTGTAAACTATCAAATTATGTCTTTATGGAATAGGTTTTTAAAGCAGAACTATGTACAAACAACAATAAAAATACCATGGAGCTGGTAATATCAGCAAGAGAAGGCAACTTAACTTGAAGAGGCTTAACTTGAAGAGACAACCAACTGTTCCTTTCCCTTTGCCCACCTGCTACCAAACTAGTACATGCCTAATCTAACTCAAGTTGTTGGCAACACGACTAGGGAGTACTTTCTCACACTAAGAAGTGCCAACATTGGCAATGACACATGTGTCATAAGCCTATATTTCCCTTTATAAATTGGAACCACTATTACAAATGTATCCATGTCATTTCTGGGAGAGAAATTCAAACAGGACAAAGCCATTATTTTCACCACAACATAAAAGTGTAATTGCAATAAACGGGAATGATTTGCAGTCAGAATTCTTTCACTTTGTGACATTCTTCTTACAGTACATAGCAGCCCAATTATGTCTCTACAGATATTAATTTGAGGCTTACTCCTTGTCTTGAAGCTGATAGGTGCCCAGGGTCCCCTTGGATGGCAATAGAAGCTCTGTGTGCTTGGATTTGCTTCACAGAGTGTGAAGTAAAATAAAAAAGAGGACTATTGGGAATATTCACTTGCAAAATATCCACATGCCAAGAATAAAGGACAAGGATGGCAAACAAAAATTATTTGTTGTCATCTTTGCTCTAACAAAGACTTTGAACAGCTGCAATGCTAACAATCAGTCCATCCCTATGGTTTAGACCAACATAATACCTCCACTTCACATTACAGTGGATGTTATAGTGTCTGTGAAATTAATTGGTCTCTGTCTAATTCATAATGGACAGGTGTCCCTTGGATAAAACCTCTCACATAAGGGAGCTTCTGCTAAATTGGTACCCCTGCTAAAAGCCTGATGGGAGAAATGGAGAAAGAACAGAGACCTGTTCTATACAACAAATTGATTGAAACAAGAGGTGGATAGTGGATGAGGAAGGGAGATAGATGAGTCATTCATACCCTTTTTAGTCTATGTAGAACAACAACAAAAAAGAATCATAGCTTCAGGACCTGAACATAATTTTATAAAAAGTTAAAAAATTCATCTAAACTCCTGAGTTTTTAGGTCTACACATTTTTTAAATGACCAGCTTATATTGTTTCTGCAATCAAGGACATATTTTCTTTAACAGTATATTGCCAAAGTCAGGGAAAGACTGATTGTTTCTCAGTGCCAGTAATTCCTTCCTGCTGCACTGGACATATTTTGAACAGGAATATGTGGGTGATCAGATTCTCTCAATTTTAATTTTTTTTTTCTTGAACACCAATGTCTCTGGTCTATTTCATCTGAAGAAAATAAAAACTGAGACAACATAGCATATGAAGGGCAGGCACTGAGAAGACAACTGCCCTCTGAAGAAAAATTAGATGAAAAGAGAAGAGATTCCAGATTGAAGTTCAGTACAAGGAATAACCTTCATTATTTTTACATTTGTTCTAAGGTTTGACTTCTGCAATTGCTAGTCATAGAGTATTCAAGTGCAAAAATGCTCTCTGTGTTCAAGATAAATGAAATAAAATTAATCTGTTTCTTTCACAGCCAAGAATGGTCTTTCTTTTTCTTTTTCTCTTTTTTAATAAAATCAGAGCCCCACTAAAACCCCATAGAAGGAGAGACAATAAAATTCAGTCTCACTAGGAACCATTGTCAAGAAAATGACAGCATTAGTGTGTGTGTGTGTGTGTGTGTGTGTGTGTGATGCTAACATAAGTGGTGTCATAGTGTAGCAAAGACAGAACTAGCTTTGAAGAAAACACAGGTTCAAATCTTGCCTCCAACACATATTATCTACGAGACCCTGGTCAAGCAAGCCACTTACCATCTCAATGCTTTAGGCAACTCTCTAAAACAGTGAGTTGAATAACTTAACTGTCATATGATAACAATACATTAATTCCCTGAGAGTTCCCTGTTACTAATGAAGCCACAAGCTCTATAGATATATATAGACACACATACACATACTTGTATGTATATCTATGTCCATGTGTATGTGTATATACACATATATAGGCCTATTAAGAGGCAGCCTTTAAGGAAGAAAGTTTGAGGAACAGAAATTGTCTCAGAGTTTCACATAGGAAAAGTCAGGAGTAGATGAGAAAGCTATGTGCAGGGAGCTTCTCTTATTTCAAATTTCTGAAATTCTTTCCTCTATCAGGATGAACCCATTGCTCAGAAAGACTGAAAAGTCAATATTGTGTTTCTAGTCTCAAACCATTAAACTTACTATAGGGTTTCTCCAGTTCCTTTCATGAGATAATAGTTCATCTAGTCTGGAAGTTCATTCAGACTAACCACTTCACTTTATAAATGAGGAAACAAAGGCCTAGCAGGATTCCATGACTTGAGCAGGTCACAGAAATAAAAAGCAGCAGTCATGTGATAAATCCAGCACTTCCGAGACCAAATCCAATGGCCTTTCCATATTACCATGATTTCATCTTCACTATATCCTAGGGTGGACCTATGTTAAATCAGGTAAGCATTTCCTGCCTTAACCAAAATAAATATAGTTAAGTATTATCTGACACAGATGGGGAGTGCAGTGATCTATTTAAACTATCTAATATGCATACCATCTTTGGATTACCAATTTTCAAAAAAAAGTTAAATTGTAATATACTACAAATGAGCTATGTTGAACATGAATTAAGATTCAGAGAACATTACAGATTCTTGCAGTATCTTGGCATCACTGTTATGAGTATCGGTTATCTCTGTGCTACTTAAATATGCAGAAGTAGCAGCTAGTAGATATTTTCAGTTGATATAAAGTTGGAAATCAGGTTTTACTATAATGATTTCAGCTAGGCAAATCATTAAGACTAGATATTCCTATTTGTGAACTTCTTGGACATGCTAGATATATTGATTACAATTTATTTACAAGTTTAAATGCTCATGAATCTGCATTTTGCACATATGGTGCAGTTTCATTTGAAATATCTTAAGCCATTAAGCATAAGCATTAGATGCCCATGAAAGAAATGGAGAAATCCAAATTATGATAGGTCCTAAAAACGTGAAGTCAGTATCTTTTGGGTAGACCATGCCTATCCAAGGCAGGGAGATCTTATATAAACCTCTAGTTAAATAAGGACCTGAACTTAGGTGATGGCTCTGTGAGTGTAGACATGGTAATATATGAGAAATGTTATAAAGGTAAAATGATCAGACAACAATAGACAATGACAGGTGTTAAGTAAGGAGGCAATGATAACACTGACTTTATGAGCAACACTGACTAGGAATATGGTGATACCCTGTACAATAATTGGGAGGTTAAGAATTGAGCTTTTTTTTGGGGGGGGAAAGATGATGAGTTGTGTTTCAAATGGAGTTTGATATGTCTAAAATGAAGTTGGTAATGTGATAATATGCTTAAGAGAGAACTAGGGTATGATATATAGATCTGGAAATCATAGATTATGACTGAACTCATGGGAGATAATGAAATTACTGAATAAGATAGTATAGCATAGAACAAAAAGAAAAGAAAGCAAAGGTTGGAGCCTTGGAGGAAACCCATGGCTAGTGGGCTAGCCCAATGAGTGAAGACCTAGCAAAGGAGGCTGAGGATGGATAGATAGGAGCAGAACCAGGATTGAATAGTATCATAAAAACCTAGGTAAGAGAGAGTTTCTAGGAAGAATGTCTCTTTCAATAAATCCCATTCCTATTCCCACTCTATAAAATTGGACATGTCCCCAAAGCTCTATCCTAGGTCCTCTCCCTTCTGTATTTTCTCCTTGGAAATCACCATTCTGATGACATTGATTATCACCTCAATATGGAAGACTCCCAAATCTTCATCTCCCCTAGACAATTAGAATAATATACTCCTTGGTCTTCAGGCCACTGTTTTCTGCATAATCAAATCCAAGTTTCACTCCACTGACCATGTCATTCAGAGGCAGCTAGATGGTCCAGTGGGTGGAGGGCTGGGCCTGAAGTTAGGAAAACTCATCTTCCTGAATTTAAATCTGGCCTCAGATACTGACTAGCTGCATGACCCTGGGCAAGTAACTTAACCCTGTTTGGTTCATTTTCCTCATCTATAAAATGAGCTGGAGAAGGAAATGGTGAACTACTCCAGTATCTTTGCCAAGAAAACCCCAAACGGGGTCATGAAGAGTTGAACACAACTGAAACAACTCAACAATAACAATAAAGACCATGTCATTTTCTTTATGTAAGGCTGTTATCATTTCAATCACCTACTCAAAATAATCTTCAATGGCTCCTTATTACCTCTAAGATAAATACAAACTTTTTAAGGGAGGCAGCATGGTACAAGGGAAAGAATGGTGGACTTGGAGCAGGAGGACTTAGCTACAAATTTTTAATCTCCCACTTATTACTTGCATGAACATGGCCTAGTTAGTTAACATCTTTGGACTTCAGGCTCATTCCCTAAAATAATCTGCTTGGACTAGATGACTCCTAAGCTCCCTTTCTAAATCCATGAAAATTTCTTGGCATTCAAGGCCATCCAAAATCTGGCTCTAACCTATCTTTCCTGCTTTATATCACAGTATTCTCCATCCTGCACTACATATGCCAACGAATTTAGGCTTCTCAGCATTTCCTACTCTTTTTTGATATCCTGTTATTTCAATTTCTTTACTCATAATATTCCTCAAAACTAACATCAACTTCCTTCCTCTTCACACAATCACAGAATCAAAGAATTTTATCATTGGAAGAGATGTCAGTGGTCACCTAGTCTAACCCATACCTGGACTATAATCCCCTCTACAACACACCCAACAAGTGGTCATCTGATCCTTCCATACATGTCGCTGCTAAGGATCTTGCTATTTTCTAACATAATGCCTTTTACTTTTAAATTTCTCCAACTATTAGGAAGATTTTTTTCCTTACATCAACAATAAGCATGTCTGCAACTTCTACTCCCTGTCCCTAGTTCTGCCCACTTTAGGAAAAGTATGGAAAATCTCAACTCCTCTACATTACAACACTTCTTATATTTGCAAACAGTCATCATATCCACTTCCTCTCCAGACCCCACCCTAAGTCTTCTCTTCTCCAGGCTAAGTAATGTTAGTTCTTTCAACTGGTCCTCATAAGACAAGAACTTGAAACCCTTCACCATTCTGGTTGCCCTACCTCAGATGCTCCCCAGATTATAACTAACATCCTTCCTAAAATATGGTGCCCAGAATGTAATATAATACTCCAGATGTGGTCTGAGCAGAGTCTAGTAAGAATATTATCTCCTTATTCCTGGAAGCTATGCCTCTGAAAGGGGCCCATGATTGCAACAGCTGCTAAAACATGTGAGAGTTCAGTCCACTAAAATCCCTAAATCCTTTTCAGAAAAATTTCTGTCTAGCCAGAACTCTCCCACTTTATATTTAGGAATTTCATTTTTGTACCCTTGTAAGACTTAATAGTTATTCCTATCAAATTACATCTCATTTGATTCAGCCCAACATTCTTACCTCTTCTATTATTTTTGTATCTTTTCTCTATCACCAACATATTAATGGCCCACAGAAGATTTGTTTTATATGCAAGTAAAGAAGGATGCTAATTATATAATTCAAGTCTTGATTTAAAAAAAAAGTTTAACAGGACAGGACAAAGATTTCTCTAGGGCATTTTATTAAAGACCTTCCTAGTCGATATCAAATAATTAATAAATATTTGTTTAGTCTGCCTATTCAGTCAGTTACAAATCAATCTTCCTCTACTATAATACAGGCCACAGCCTAAAAGGGCCAAGGTTTTCCATTGCATCCTGGGCCATCTCCAGTTGTCCTGATAAATATCTGGCCACTCAATCCAGATGGTTCTGAAGGAGAAAGTGAGGCTGCTGACCTTGCACAGCCCTCCCTCACTCAGATCAAAGTCAACTGCAAGTCATGTCATCATCTCCCTGATGTCACTGTCCTCTTCTAGAAGGACAAATGCAACAACAACCTGTCTTTTCCAGAAACAACAGCATGAGAATTTCCCCTCAACCCCCGTCATCAATGTACTCTGTTAAAATATTTGCTTTCCATCAAAGTCTAACAACTTCTACCTCTTCCTCTTCAATATCTTTCTTTATTTCCCCATGTAGAATTAATCAGCCGTCCTTTAAAAACTCAAAGTACTTTGTGCAAACCATTTCTTTGTGTTTATTGGTTAATAAGCAATATAGATATGTATGTATACACATCTAATTTATAGCATAATACTATATAATATTAATGTATTTTATGATATATCATATAATAATATGTTCTATATAATTACATATAATATGTACACACATATACATGTATGTATATGCTTTATCTCTTCTCATAGATTATAAGCAGCTAGAAGTAAAGGCTATAACTGATCTAATATTTTTATATTTGCTAACTAGTCAAAGCACCTTGCATATAGTAGTTTCTTAACAAATTCATCATTGAGTTATATTTTGACAGCTCTAATTGTTAGAAAATATTTGCTGTATTAAACCAAAATTTCTCCTTTTCCAAGTTTGTACCCAGGAATTTTAGATTACCCTTCAGAGGTCATAGAAAATAAATCTAATCATTTTTCCATACGATAGATAACTCTTTAAATATTTGAACACAGTTGCCATGTCTCATACCTATACTTCTCTTTTCCAAGCTATATACACACATATCCCTCTACTATTCCTCAAAGAATGCGGTTTCTAGACCCATCACCATTCTGTGTTCCCTTCTTTAGATGGGTGCCCATGGGCCTTTCTTAATATTGTTTTGACAGAACTGAACACAATGTTAAAGACACAGTTGGTATATTCATTAATGGAGAAATGAACTCCACTGGCATCAAGACCCACACATAGAATCGTTAGATGTACTGACACTGATGAGATTAAGAAGACTAAACTATTGCAAAAGGAGGGACCCATTCATCTTCCTTTCTAAGGCATCAGGCAAAATTCCTTAACATCTGAATATATTCTGAGTTCCTTTTGATTCTAATGGCTTCATTTAGCTTATCACAACACAAAAATAACTGTCTATTTGCATTAGTAATAACTTTCTTTCTGAATGTGGGCATGTGGTGTCTTTAACTGTTCTGCATTTGGAAGTACTCAAATTAATCATCTATTGAAAAGACATCAACTAAATGGGCCCATTTCCATAGAATGAAGGTGTGTTCACCATCTAATTTGTTCTTTCAGTGAAAACAGAGGGAATTAGGGACAGGGGCAGGGTTGGGGGAACCAAATGTGTCACAATATTCTGACAAATCAGTTACAAAATTTCTAAGCAAATGTTTTTGAAAATGATTAGGCCTCCATATGGCCATTTTATTCTTTGATGTTTGTCATTACAGTAACAGGATAAAGAAAATAGGCCCGTGCTGGTCTTACCCTGGCAGGTGTGTTTTCTGAGGCAGCCATTATGTTTACCAAGAAGTCTTCAGAAATAATGACACGACAAGGTAGTCCACTCTAGTCTAGTAATGGTTAAGCACAAGAAGGAGGCCTTCATCCCTACATGTGTGCACAAGTTCAGTCAAGAAGTGAGTGTGGCCTTTATCTAGTCATAAATGCTGATGGAGTCTCTTTAATCAAGAAGTCTCTACTCACACCACCATTTCAAAGCAAACAGACCTCACTCTTAGATGAGCATTGTGTATAAAAAAATGACCACTTGAAGTACAGTGGAAACACCTTTGGCTCTGGAGTCTACGTCTGTATGTTTGAATCTCAGATCTGCCACTTATTTATGTGACCTAGAGTAAATGCAAAACCTCCCTAAATATCCATTTCCTCATTTGTAAAATGAAGGAGTTGGATTAAATGACTTCTATAGTCCCTTCCACTTCTAAATTAAGACAACTGTAAAAGAAAATACATACAACATTAATTAAGCGCATTGTCCAGAGGTAGCTCACATTTAATGGTTTATGTGAGATAATAGAATACAGGCAGTCTTGACTAGAGAATGAGTCATGTTCCAAAAGTTCACATGTAATTCAGCCTCTTAAAACTGGGAACACATTGCCCCCATAAAAACATCTTTGTAATTGGTGATTAAGTTTTAAGGCTGGGCAACAAAGCCTTTTGAACCCACAATGTACCTGCATATTATTGCTACAGTTTTCATTATAACTTATTATCATCATTTACAATGTTTTCTTTGGGGAAGAAGGAAAGCATTCCTACTTCTAACGAGGAATATTAGGAACATACCGCCCCAACTTGGTGACATTCGAAGTACAGAGATCCCCATTGCGATACAGAAATTCCTAAGTACTAGTAGCTAGTCCTTAGGCATGATCTTGGTTTTCCTATCTGTAAAATAAGGAGCTTGGACTCTAAGTTCCTGTACAACTCTAAATCTATGATTGTGTAAGTAAAATAGCACCACTGTCTCACCCAATGATGGCCAGATTAAGAGAAGTAAAAGTAAGTCCTTCCAAAAAGGAGAGAAAAGGGCATCAGACCAAGAAATGATCATGAAATCCAAATGGAAAACAAAGTAAATACATTTTGCCATTACCAGTCTGCACAAAGAGACAACCGAAAATCTGTAGGCTGCAGAGATGAGCAGAGAGATGGAAGAGGAAGACGGGAGAAGAGAAAATGTCAGAATTTCTTTCCTTGAAGAAATAGCCGGCACCTTCAATGGGACAGAGGAAAGGAGAAAGAGGTTGAGGAGGAGTTGTGAGGTGAAAATTTAAAGATTTGTGCATAGACTAAATGCAATAAGGGAGAGAAAATTATTGGGTTAAAAGTTTTGACTTCTTAAATTGAAGCCTAATGGTACTGTACTCTTTGGTTGGGAAACTAGATGTAAAGAAGGCAACTGGTGAATGGAGAGCTCGCTCTGGGTCCTTGGCCCCCGAAGTACCAATCCTCTTCCTTTTCCAAATCCTATTGCTCATCCAATACCCAGCTGAAGTCCCATTTTCTCCAAGAAGGCTTCTGCTATGTGGCACAATAGAGTGTCAGAAAAGGATTCAGGATGATCTGAGTCCAAATCCAGTCTCAAAAATTTACTAACTTTGTGACTCTGGGCAAGCCACTTAGCCTCTATTTACCTCTATTTCTTCATATATAAAATAGAGATTATGGTAACACCTACTAGGGTTGTTTTAAGGATAAAATGAGATGCTTGTGTAAGTACTTTGCAAACCCTATAGTGCTATATAAGTGTTAGCCATTCTTATGGTTATACATTTTGTACTCTTTTCCCTATGCACTGCTATAGCACTTCTCATAGGACCATAGAATTAAAACTGGAAAGTACCTTAGAAGCCAATGAGGTCAATCCCATCATTTTCCAGATAAGAAAGCAGAGGTCAGAGAGGTTGAATAAGTTACTTGGGGTTATGTGGTTGGTAAGTCTCTGAGGCAGGATCGATCTCAGGTCTTCCTGACTTCAAGTTGTTATCCTCTACACCAGACACTCTCTCCTTTTGGATTTCTCATTCATTAGATAATCACTCAGTCAATAAACCTTCATTATATACCTACCATGCTCCAAGTACTGTTCTAAGCCTATACCCGAACATAAGATAGCTTGTGTTGTCACTTCACCGTTTAACTTGTGTTCTCTAGAAGAGAGAGTGAGGCTGATGACCGTGCAACTCTGCCTCACTTAGATTCAGTACATGCACAAGTCAAGACATCACTCCGTGATGTCACTGTCCTCTTTGAAATAAAGGATGAACAACTATGTGCAAGTTATCGAGTCAAATACTGAATCATAAAGTGGATTATTGTGTCAACCACTCTGACATTATCCCTGTTGAAAACCTAAATTAGAGATTTTACTAGAATTCTGAGAAATACTGTATATATTAAAAGAATAATCACCTTAGCAAAACAAATCATTCAATCAAAGGTATTTATTAAACACCCAATATATGCTATGCACTGATAAAATTCCCCCTTCGTTTATTAGACAGTATAAATGTTATGAAGTGAGCTCTATGGATAACAGCAACAGACAGACTTTGTGGCAAATGTTATAGAGTTTGTTTTGGATGGCGTAGATAAGCATATTGTAAACATTTCAATATGTAAAAGCATCACATGGTGTAGCATTCAATTTTGTTTAGCTGTCATTCCTGTATGATAACTTGTAATAATTTATGAAACTGCAAAGGGAGAATAGATGAATACTTACATGGAAGACCTACTGATTTCCCCTTGAAATATAAAACCAAGGTCATGAGCACTTACGGTCATTAAATATTCCAAAGCATGCATTGTCAAGAGAAGGTGCTTTAAGTCTTCTCCTTGGCTCAATTCTATTCTATGCAATAGGTTTCGATCTTTCTAAAATAACTACCCATTTCCAATTACAGCATGAATCAATTAGAAAGGGTCATCCAACTTGGTTAGAACTCTAAACTGCAAATCAGGGAGCTTTTCCAGATGTGAAATGACCTCTCTTCTTTCCATTCATGGCACCTGAGTCATGGGGAGTGTGTTGGTAAGCACAATGGGCTCTCAGCACTCAGTTCAACCAAGTGCCCTTGAAGAGTTTGGTTTTTGTTTCCTTTGATTAATTCAGTGTATTTCATTGAGTCTTACTAGGTGCTAAGCCCCAGGCCCAAACCCCTATTAGGTGTTAAGCCTATGTGGGTGTGAAGCTCCCAGGGTACTAAGGGGAGGTGCTAACTTAAGAGCTTAAGTTCTGGTCATTCAGATGACATTTGATGATGTCTGAGATGGTATAAGAAGCAAAGACAGAGCCATTTGCGTAGGGCTCTCACTCTTGGTGGCATGCTGATGTGTGATGTGAAGACTCCATGCTGAGACTCTGGGCAGCTGTAGCTAAGAGCCCTCCAGCTCATGACCTGGATGTTGGGACTTTGTTAAGCTCTGGTAACTGTGTATTGGGATTTGAATCAGACAAGGTCTGTCTGTTGATGTTTGTAATTTGTGTTTTGCTGTGACGTTCAGGGTGCTGGCTTTTTCCCCCTAAGTGAATGGTATTTGTATGCTGAATTAGAGTAAACTTGTCAACCCCTTAATGTTGCTTTCCTTAGTAAAGCAGATGAAAAGAACCTGGACTTTGGCAGCATTCTCGTTATTGGGCTTGTGTTGGTCTTTCACCCCCACAACAGCTGCTAGCCAGATTGTTGAAACAGGGAGTTAGGAGAGACTGAGCTAGACCCCAGTAGTTGTGAACGAAGGCTTTATTAACCCATGTGGTATCTCAGACACACTCCGGTCAATGCCAGACTTTGGTGATATCCTAAAACTTGGACTTCCTTCTGTAGATATACTTCCAAATATGACATCTACCATAGTGTTGTCCACATGCTAAGTGCTTTGGTGCATGTAAACCAGAATATTAATAATATATGTATACCTGCAATGTTATTTTTTCCAGTTATTCCAAATCAGATTATGGAATTGTAGAAAAGAGTTGAGATTCAAGCACAAAATTAATTTAGAGGAACAAATGTCAAAGCTAAGGAAGTATAATATTTTCATTTTATCTTTTTGTTTGTTTTGTTTCATTTTCAAAAAACAAATGGTGTTTTCAGGCAACTGCATACTTGATAAGAAAGCACAAAATTGGCCTATTGTAGATAGTGTATGAACCTGAACCACCTAATGAAACTTTTCTTTCATTGCTAAAAACAAATCAAAACCAAAAAAAAAACCACCGTTACATTTGCCAATAGACTTTGCAAAATGTGACCTGGACCAGATTCATGAATGTTCTTGAAATGATCCATTTAGTACAGAACAAAGAAAACAGAGAGCAGGAAAGATGATCACCATATCTTCACAGGCTGGGATAAGAAACCAGATGAAAGTAATGCTATTTCTCTAACCCAGATACCTACACTGTTCCTGGCAAGGCCCAAACCCATGCTGAACAGAGAAGACCTGACAGCCGGCTAAGGAGGGAGCTTCTTTGGAATCTTTGAGCTAAAGCCAAACCAACCCCCAGTCACATCCTGAAAAACACACTTCTCACCCCAAATCCTTCAAATGATTCTTGGCACATAGAAGCCTCAGGTGGGGCCCAACTTTGGATTGCTACAGGAATGTTCTCTAAGGAAACAACTCTTTCCTCTCATCCACAAACCATTTCAAAGTTCCATCAATTTTCTGCTTATCTAATTTAGTCCCCTCATCTGTAGAAAATTGTGAATTTCCCACTGTAGGAAAGAAATATAAAGGATTTCAGCTTTTTGCCATTCCTAAGATATTAGATATCATTCAGGACTCATTGCTCATTTGAAACTCAATGAAGGTGTTGGCCCTGAGGTCCACTCTGAAGACAAGGTTAAAACCAGGTCAATGAGAGCCTATGGTCAACAGGTCAGGGAGGAAAGGAGTGTTTTCTGAGCACCAAGATTTATTTTCTAAGAACTTGACTGCAAAGCCATTGCTATTTAAAACATTGAAGCCTTGAAATGGGGTATATTTTGTTTATCTCCAAGTATTCACCCATCTAAGTTGGTGCAGCTGAGTGGTCTTTAGGGTACAATATCAAAGCAGATGTTAATGCCTTTCCTTTAATGTCATTTTAACTGATAAAATTATATCAGTTTCTGATATTTAATCATTTAAAAGTGCCAAGGACTTTCTTGGCAAGAATTTTCTTTTATGGTTCTTCAGTAGCTATGGCTGTAAGCACCTGAAGGAGGAGTTTTCTGGCTGAATCTCCATAGGAGTTGCTTCTCAAGATGATGCCTATGTGCACTGAACTAGAAACCTTGTTCTTCATGGGGCTCTTGGGTTCAGAGTCCTGGGCTGTCTCCATCAGGGCCTGAGGGGAGATAGGAGTGAGGGTAGTGGTGGTGGTTTGACTTGGCCAGAATTTGCTGCCTTCTGTCTCTCCCCCATGGTGCCTTGCTGCCTCATCTGATCGACTCAACTTGAAGTATTGATTAACCTCTCCCAGATTCTTCCTATTTAGCCATAGTCTATAGCCCCATGTCCAGCATGAGAAAACTACTAATGAATAAGGTTAGATGAATTAATCTCCTAAGTATAGCTGGAAAAAGCAACATACAAATGGAACTGTCCCTTTTGAAATTATATTTCCTCTACAAGGACCTAAGCAATCTATCCAGGAAAAATACTTGCCAGATTGTTCATATGTTGTTCTACATGCATCCCACGTTCCAGTCAAACTGACCTACTTCCTTTTTTACTCAGCTTCTCCACTTATTATCTCCTTCCCGTCAATGGTCAGCTTAAGTGCTACCTCCTATTCAAGACCTTTCCAGATCTGTCCCCATCATCATACATCTCCCCAGTTATGAGTGCCCTCTCCCTACCAAAATTATTTTGTATTTCCTTTGTATAGATTTTATATCAATTTATTTGCATATATGTGATTTCCTCCTAGAATCCACATTTTTTAAGTCCTCCTCAATGGCAGGGACTATTTTGTTTTTGTTTCTGTCCTTGTATGCCCAATAAATCAACAAACATTTAAGTGCCTACTATGAGGCAGGCATTGAGCTCTTAGAGGAATACAAAGATGAAACAGCACCTGGAACAGTTCCTTGAACAGAAGAGGCACTTAAATGATTGTTGAATGCTGTTGAATGAATGAAATCAATGACCAGATGACCCAATGTTATAGAGAATGTATCCAGTAAACCAGAAATTACAGTTGTTCTCATCAGTCCTACCATCACTCTGTATAACCACTTGCTTACAGTACATTTGCTAATTCATTACCCCTTCCAATGAGCTCTTCTATTTCATTGCCATTTAGATTGTGGTAAAAGTGCTATTATCTGGAGAAAAGCTAATAGATCTATCCTCCATAAGATATTAGCATTTTGGAGCAAGAAGAAACTTTGCAGATCATCTAATCCAGGGTATTAACCTGTGGTCTGTGAACATGGGACTTCTTTTTATATATTTTGATAGGCATATTTCAATATAATTGGCTTCATTTGTAATCCGATGCATTTTATGTTATGCATTTAAAATGTTATTCTGAGAAAGGATTCACAGGCTAAGGAGACCTACGATACAATAAATGTTAAGAACCCCTAGTCTAATCTGACTTTCGTTTTACAAAAGAGGAAAGTAAAGTGCAGAAGATTTAAGTGACTAAGATCACATTTTCACTTAATGGCAGAATTGGGCCTGGAAACTCATTCTCTTCACTCTCGATCCATAATGCTTCTCACTATATTGCTTTTTCCACTCTAATATACAACCCCTAGATCTCTCTTTTATAGCTGCAAAGCTGCTAAAAAACACACTCAGGCTTTAGGGGTTTGGCAGAGGTGAACATCACTGATTGGATACTGTTCTACAACCTCCTGGCCTGGCATGGCTTCAATTCAAGACAACCACAAAATAAACAAATACCTTTAAAATTTTGTTAACAATTGCCAGAGAGGCAATTAGATTAATTCTAGCCCTGGAACTTGAGGACTGGTGAAGAAAATCAAGAAACAACCAGATCAAGATTTAAAGTCATAGAAAGAGGTAGATAGTTGAGCTTTTCTCTACCATACATGGGCAACGTACATGTCATTTTTTTAAATTTAAAGTCTAAGATGATCATATTATCTCAGAATATTCAGATGTATTTAATACTCCATAGGTTAAAAAGTCTCTTTAAACATAAAATATCTATTATTCATTAATTCATCTATTATTACAGTTGAGAGAGGGAAGGAGAGAAATAGGAAAAAGAGAAAGATTTTCTGATCAAATTATCAAGTCCTGGATGAGTTTTAATTTTCATTTATGGGAGTGATTTTTAACCACCAAAAGGAAAATGAACTCCCCCCAAAAAAGTATTTCAAATTACATCTGTAGTAAATTTATTTTTTTCACATAATTATTTGTATCACATGTCAGAAATGTGGTCTAGAGATATTTAATGGTCCTATTTACCCAGGATCTTCTTGCATGTAGGAGGGAGAAAGTGTTTTGTCTCAAATTCTCTATTATTTTGACAAATCCTTGAGTAAACATTGCATCACCTATAACACAGGAAGGAGAAACGTTGATTTGTAACCATGGCTTTATGGTTGGGAACAATATGCTTAACCATTTAACTACAGCTGTAAAGAAAAGATAGCATCTAGCTCAAAAAGATGGGACATGAGACCTGGAAAACAAAATTTGGGAGCAAGGAAACAGAAGAAATTAATAGATTATTCCCTTCTACCCATCCCCACAGCCCAAGAATGAGCACAAACCTACATGTATACACACACACACACACACACACACACACACACATGCATACATATGCACATGCACACCATTTCAAAAATTCATTTGGAGGAACAGGTAAAAGTAGGCAAAAGATGAGGCGTAAGTGCCAAGCTGTCAAGGTTCCAACTACGTGTCCTTTTCTATGAAGGTAGGGCAGGAGGAAGTATATACTCTAGTTAGAATGGAGAGAGGTATATGCAGCCTAACAGTGAACTAGCTTTCCAAGTATTCATCTATCTGATGCCTTTGGTCTATCTCTACCCTTGTGGAAGCATGCAAGCTCCCCTATAAGGTGGAATATAGGTTTGTGGAATATACAGGAATATACCTACTTTGCTCATTTCCTGTTTACCACCTGACTGCAAAAGATTGGTAAGCCTCCTGTTTGCAGAAATGGTATAATTAGTATCTCTAGTTATATGGAAGTATTTTTCCTCTCTTTCTTTCAGCCTCCCTCTCTTTTATGGTAAAATTCCACTTGAAAAATAAGCATCAACCTCAAAGAAAATGGCTTCCAAAATGATGTGTAATCTGAGAATCTGAGACAACAGATAAAAATCAGCTACATATTTAAAACCGCACCCAAATTAGCAGTACAAAATAACAAACAACCAATGTTTCTGGTCTTCTAGGATGGCAATACCAGATGTCCCTTAGCTGAAAGTCATTGTATAAAAAGGAAGTTCAAAGATAAGATAACCAGATTTACCATGGAAAATTGGATATTGACCAATAAAGAAATCACTCCCTTTTACATCTTAAAGAAAATATCCAAGTGTTTGGAGAAGTAAGGGGGAGGAGTTTTGACTCATGCAAACAACCTTTCAGAGGTGTTATATTTACACACCAGTATTTTTACCCTTAGCATTATTCTTAGATGTTCAAAGTCACTACCTGAATAATAGATTGGATCCCATAGGAGAATAAATGGTCAAGTAAAAGTCCAAAATGCCACATAGTTCAGCAGTTTGAAGGACAGAATTGTTGAGCACAGGATCATTGATTCTTCTGTTCAGTGAATCTATATTTACATCACGATAAGACTAGAGAGAATTTAATATGAATATGATATGAATATCACAAACCTAAAATCTCATTAAAAATGAAAAAAAACCTTCCCCTCTTTTCAAAATATCTTCTATTTCTCCCAGAAAATAAAATCCTCCCATAAATTCACTTTATTTTAATTTTAAACTGAAAATTCTCAAATATCATTAAAAATAACAATTTGTCAAGACACTAAAATAACTTTTCTTTTATCAGTGAAGTACTCCCTATTTTTCTCTAAATCTAAAGTTTCTAGTGCATAGAAACTATGTTTTTTTTTATTTTGCACAAAGTAGCTAGCTTGCTCCACTTGTACAAAAAAGTAGAAGAAATATTTGATGATAATTATGCTTTAAAAATGTTTGTTGAATGAATGAATAAACAAATGAATCAATGACTGCCATTATAAATTTTTTTAGCCTGAGCAGCTGTTTCCTTAGTAAGTCACTCTGGTATTTTGGGAAGTTTCCAGGTATTGCACCATGAGAAAGTGACTAGTGGAATATAACAGACCATTCAACACTGCCCAAATTCTTCTATACTTCAGCTGGTAATAAAATGACTTCTCAATTAGATGGGTAATCCACATTTACAAATTCTGAATGAAAGTGTATAAGCTTTCCTACATAAGTATAATACAAAAGATGAAACTCTAGTCACATAAAGGAAAATGTTCCACTTTTGCCAAACATATCACTACATGGAAACCCATAGGTATTTCTAATTCATCTTAAATAAAGTCCATGTTCACCATTGTGGCATTCGAGGCATATTCTGCAATACGACTCTTACCTGTATATCCAGTCTCATTTCACACTGCTCCTCTACACAAGTGAACTGACTGGGTCTATTTCAAATTTATGTTATCTAAGGCCCTCACAGAATCAAAGTAATCCTTTTACTCTTCTCTTATTACTTTGTCTATCCCATTATCCACTCTGACTTTTCTTCTCTACACAAACCACCCACAGATCTGCCCCATCCCAGGCTTTCATGTCAACTGTACTAAGAAAATAGAGGCCTTTTGCCTTAAGCACCATCTTTCTTCTCCCCTCTTACTACAACCTTTGAAGTTATGACCTTTCCTTTCACCATGACCAACCCCTCTACATATATCCTTGATCCCGTCTCCATCTGTTTTCTACTGTGGATCACTCCCTCTCCTTCTTATACTCAATTTCTTCTTGTCAGTTTCTTCCCTGATGTCTACAGATATGCTCAACTCCACCCCCAAAAAAAAACCCAAAATAAAAGCAAAAACACTACAAGACTCTCCTCAAGCCATCATCTTGTATCCCTCCCTGCTTTCTCAGTCAAAGAACCCCCCAAACCTGTCTAAAACAAAGCTGTCTACAGTTTTTTCCTCTTCCTCTACTCTCACTCACTTACAATCTAGCTTTTAATTTCATCACTCAGCTGAAAGTGCTTTATCCAAAGTTCCCAATGGTATCTTAATTACCAAATCTAATGGACTTTTCTCAAAAATCTTCCCGCCTGACACCACTACAGCATTTATCCATTGCCACTTTTCATTACTCTCTCCTCTCTGAGTATTTGTAACAATACTTTTGTTTCAGTTCTACTACCTGTCTGACCACTCCTCACTTTGCTTTTGCCTAGTCATCATCCATAGAACACCCAAACTGTTGTTACACCCCAAGGCTCAGACATGGACTTTCTCTCACTTGGTAATCCAGTCAGCTTCTATGGGTTAGAGATGACACCTTGATCTAGACATCCAACCCTGCTCTCTCTTACCTGAGTTCTAAGAGTGCATCCTAATTGCCTATTGTACATTCCAAACTGGATGTTATATAGGCATCTCAAACTCAATACATCTGAAACAGAACTCAATGTCTTTTCCTTAAATCCCGTTCTTCTTTTGAATTTCCCTGATTATCATTATCCTTATACTTTCCCAGGTTTTCAACCATGTTGTCCTCCTTGGCTCCTCACTAGCACTCCTCCCACATACAAAATCAGAGGCTAGATCTTGCCCATTCTTACTCTGAAGCCAACTCATACAGTCCTTGGCCTGACCACTTCTACCTTTTCCAGGCTTCTCACATTTTACTTGTCACCCCACACTTTATATTCTGGCAACGCTAGCCTATTTGCGGCAAGAATGGCTTATCTGCAGTTCTTCAAACATGGCATTCCATCTCCCACCTCTGTGATTTTGCTTCATCCTAGGAATATTCAACATCCTTTCCTCCAACTTTTGGCTTCCCTGACTTTCTTCAAACTTCAACTCAAATCTCACCTACTTCAAAAGGCCTTTCCCAGTATCCTCAGCTACCAATGGTTTTCTCTCTGAAAGTGCCTGCAGTGAACTATCCTCTGCACGGATCTTGGAAGTATTTAGTTATTTATATGACATCTCTACCAGGGATGTGCTGGAGCCAGCACATATAGGCTTGTGAATTTTCCATGTGAGCACTGTGAATATACCTCAGACATCAGCAAATGTTATAAATCAGGGCATGATTATTATTTTGTTGATTTCTATACTTTAAAAAAGGGATAAAAGAGTGTTAGTAATATAAACTTAAAAAGTATGCTCTTTTTGGAGAGATGGTTATGAAACATGCTATACCAAAATCAAATTGTTCCCTGAAGAGGCCCATTGATTTTGACCCATGAGACTTTGCTATAGAGAGAACATACTATTCCTTCTATAGAGTGCTGAGAAAAAATTTTGTCTCCGGAACCTCAAGCTAAATACATAAATAATGCTTGTTGAGTGATCAGTTCATGTTAATCCCTCCCCTATGAAATGTTATTCCCCCCCCCCCCATGCCTAGTCTCTGTCTATTGAAATCCTCCAAATTCTTTAAATATCCAGTACCAGAAGCCACCACCCCAAGAAACTTTCCCTGACTTCCCAGGCCCTTCTCTACCATTATGAGCTGTTATCATTCCCTTCTCTGAAGTTCTACTTTCTTTTCTTTTTTTTTAATACTCTTATGGTAACAATCACATCTTACCTTGTAGCATAATGATTTGTGTACTTGTCTTCTTCCATTAGGCTTAAAAGTTCTGTGTGAACAGTATATATCTCACTCACTCTTTTTTGTATTCCACCAAAGTGTCTTATGATAGCAGGTGCTCGATAAACATATACTTTTTGAAATTCACTCTGATGGTAGAGACTCTTATCATGCCTGCTTAGGGTATAAACACTCTGAAAGAAGAAAAGCGAGGATACTTTTCATTATTATGCACTTACATATATGCATTAAGGGTTGTATGTCATATCATTAAGAAATTTCATTTTGAAAAACCACAACTTTTAAGTAATGTGCCTGAAGTAGAGAAAGAGTAGAGAACCCAGCTAAGGTCACCCAGCACATTAATGGTATTGTGGATGTAGAGATTATACTCTGTAGCTTTAGGTGAAACATTTAGCCCCATCTGCCTGAGTTTCCACAACTTAGAGAAAAGGCAATTATAATATATTAATGACTTCACAGGGGGTGTGGTGTAACTTTATTACTTAAATTAACCTTGAAATTCAACAATGACGTATGTGAGGAAATATTTCATAAGCACATGACATTAGTAGGATCTTGATTTCTCTCCAATTTAAACATCAATAACATAGCTTCTCTTATAAAATCCTTTATCATCATGATTCTTAATTAGCCCATACAACAAATTTATGTATGAGATGGGGTCATGTGATGCTTGCCATCTCAACTTAATTCAGCTAACATCTATCAAATGTTTACCATGTGCTAGGCACTGTTTAGGAACTGGGGATGAGGTAAAGACCAAAATGCACAGGAAGTGATCCCTGCCCTCAAGGAGTATATATTCCTAGGATACAAAAGGTACACAAGTAACCAAAATCAGGACATATACAAAGTAATTTCAAGAAGCAAAGAATGATAATAACTGGAATGACAGAGAATACGCATATGCAGGAGGTAATCACTGAGCCAAAAAAGTCAGGTCCTGTGACATTGTTCAATGGACAGAAGGTCAAGTGACCAATCTTAAGCTTTTGCATTTTATTTTTGAAATAGGCAACAGAGTCTAAACTTTTCTAAATAAATATATTTTAATGGAGAATTCCTCAAGCCTTTCTAGAGTTTTCTATTTTCTTTGCCATTCTGTTGGATGTATCTACTATGCCAGAAATTTCCATGCAGAATACATTTAATTATTCTTTTTAAAAGGTTACAATAGAAAAAACTCTCCAGCACAATTAATATTTCTATAGTTCCTTGATCTTCTAGGAAGACTGCACCTGCTCTTAGTATGTACTAAAAAATTTCTGAGTGGTTTAGGAAGTCCAAGGGATGTTAAGGTCAAATTTTTCACATCAGAGAAGATTCCAAACCTGTAAGAGCAAAGCAAGAGAAGCCACCTAAGTGAAATTGGTAAATAAAAAGCAGTTTCTGCGTGCTGTTCCATTTTTATAGTGACAGTGAAGGAAATGTTTAATATTTTTATTGTACATATAATTGTCTCTTTCCCTATAAATCGGGCAGCCATTAATTGTTTGAGGTCAATAAATTCTCTTCTGGAAGGGACCCTATTAATCACTTCTAGAATGTCAGTCTATCCTCCTTGAGTTTGTCCTTAACAAACAAGCCTAAATGTCAGATCATTTGTGGCTTTTAAATCTACTGTCTCCATTGGCACTCATACTTGCTGGGCCACTGTGTCATTGAAATTATATTAGATTTGGAGATAGAAGACCTGGGCCAAAATTTTGTTTGGATGGTTTCTAGCTATGTGACAATGTAAGCAAGTCACTTCACCAAGGAGTCTTAAGTTTCCTCCTTGGAAAACATGGTTGACGTTATACGTAATAACCGCATCACAGGATTGATATGAGGAATGAGTTTCATACTTTTTATAATGCTACCATAAACCACATATAGGAGTGCTCTACCTACAATTTTTTATGAGCTTAAGGAAAGAAGAAGTCATAGCCAGATATCCAAGTTTCTAGATTTTATTTTATTGACTTACTATTTTGAGATATAGCCTATGTGGATAACAAAAAGTACTCAGATTTATAATGTCCAGACAGTAATTTTCAAAGGAATAATACTCATAGAGATACCTTAGCTATGTAGACCTTGGTTCAAATCTAGCCTCAGACACTTACTAGCTATTGTAAACTTGGGGAAGTGACTTTAACTCTGCTTGCCTAAGTTTCCAATGGGAATTATGACAGCACCTACCTCTTAGGGTTATTTTGAGGACAAAAGATAATATTCCTAAAGTGTTTAGCATAGTTCCTGCCACTGTGCTAAATAAATGCTAGCTATTATTTGTTTTAGTTGTTGTTAACTTAGAGTAAGATGCATGAGAATCTAAGTATACATTAGAAATTCAGTTTGAGTTAAGATAAAATTCCTTTTCTGGTACCTCCTTGTAGTGTTTAGACTAGACTATATAGACTACTATACTACAACACAAAATTACTATTGTAGACCCTGGGTTCTCAGAGGCTAGATAAGCAGTGAGCACAAACTTAGGTACCATCAAGCAGGAAAGGTCTCAAGTACTTTAGGCTTAATGCCAGAAGAAAAAAGAACCACTACCTTGGAAACAGAGCTATACAAAAACAGAATGGGCTGCCTTGGTCAAATCAAGTCAATAAGTCTTTATTAAGTACCTACTCTGCTTCAGGCACTGAGCTAAACCTTATATATGTATATATATGAATATATATGTATACTATTATACATGTAACATATATATATATATAATGTTGCATAACAATCAGTATTTTGTTTAGATATTATAAAAAGGGAATAATAGATTTTGAGTACCCAGTCATGTATCATTGCAATCAGCTTAAAGCATATGTCTTACACTGATATTTCATCATGTCTTAAAGGTGACCCTGGGTTCTACCCAGTTAGACATGCTTAATATAAAGTCTTATGGTTGAGGTCTAGGGGTGCTGGGACCCTGAAATTCAAGGGCAAATGATGCTCGGGTACTGCCTCAAATGAATTCAACTCGAGTCTTCTTTCAGCCAGAAATAAAGTTTATTAGAATGCCAGACTGGGTGGGTGAGATTTTAAGAATCTGCCACATTTGTGACACTTATATTGACAAGTGGGCCAGATTGAATCTGATCATTGGCCAGATTCTTAAGAAATCTGGGCATTTGTATCATTAATGCAAGTGGGCCAGACTCTTAAAGAATTTGAACATTTTAATGGGGGGCAAAATGGACCTTATGTACAGAAAGACTGTGGGAAGGAGATTTCTAAAACTCCATGAGGTCCTTTTAGGAAATTCATTATAAAATCAGCACATTATGAATTTTTAGTCTCAAATTTATTCTAACAGTTTTAGAAATCATTCTGTTGAGGAATTCCAGGGTCGTGGATTGTTTTGTTTCCCCACTCTCACCCCCAGCTATAGAATCATTTCATGTTTCATGTTCATACTGGCTGGAGTGGCCAAGTAGTCTGGAGTGACTGGGAGAACATTTGTCCTTTATGTTGTAGTCAGGATATCTTTTAGGGTGCCTATGATCACTGAAGTTCTATGAATATCAGCCTATAATGAACTGTATGCCTGTTTCTCCCAGAACTAGCCTCTTAGAGTTCCTCGGGGCTCATCACCAGGTCATTGAAAAGCAATGATTTTTTTTTGGCCACAGTAACTCACAGATGCCATCTATTAAATCCTCTGTGTCATACCTAGGGCAGGGCAACCAGCCCTGTGCCCTAGGTTGTCAGACATAAGGACATGTAGTCCTTCTGTGGTGTCAAAAAAACAGAGTACTGCAACTAGTTAGTGAGAAAAATTGGTCAAACTAGGAAGCTGGCAGATGGCATACTAATATCAGCTTATCCTCCTTCCTCTCTGGTTAACAAAAGGTGCATTCCTTACCCCTTGCCCTGGGTGAAATTTGTGGCTCTTGTTCAAGTTGAAAAAATTCCAAGTTACAGCTCTGTAAATGATGGCGGGGTTATGACCCACATCAGCAGAGGGAGTACCCATAGTGACAAGATTACACATTATTGGGGTGAGATTAATTGATATCTATAGGTATCAATTGAATGTTATCCCCAATCTCAAAGGAGAAAAAGAATTCCATGAATTCCTAACCTATAACATGATAGACACATCCTCCCAGCCTGCACATTTTTACACGTGCTCTCTTGTACAGGACAAAACATTTCTGAAAGAGTACAAAGATACTATTATTACTCCGGCCGTTGTCTACAAAAAGCCAGGGGGCAAAGCAAAAGCCTTTGCATGAGGAGAATTGAAATGTCTGTCTGTGCTAGAAAACAGTTGAATGGTCCAGTGTCATTTGCATGTGGCAAGGCAGGAACCTTAGAATAAAAATCAGGGAAATGATGATTGCCCAATGCAATGAGAGTCTTTGGAAGTGTAATGCATAATACAGGAGAAAGAGCTGAGGGCCAAGAACATTACTCATGGGAATCAAAGAGAAGCCAAGAGTAGATCAAATTCATATCACAGGAATAGCTTCCTTGTGATGGATGAAAAACTACATTATGAATTATTATTAATATTCTACAGGCTCAGATAAAAATGTTCCTCTTCCGACTACACCAACGTTTTAACCATACCTATATCCCCAATGAATGTTTTATGAATTTGCTTTTAGTCTGGGAATTATCACTTCCTAATTTCCCTGAATGGAGCTATAGTATTCAAGAAGAATGGAAATTGAGCTGTGCTTTCTGTAACAGATTCAGATTTGTATAGTAAGAGAGAACGTGGTTACTCTGGCTGACTTCTTTTGACTATTCGTTTTCTGAGAGAAAATAGTTTGATTTTAAAAGCCTGTACTTCAGAAGAAGGAACAGTTATTTCATATTTCCTGCGTCTGGGGGGCAGGTAAGGATGGCCAAACCAGAAAAAAAGTAAATAATTAGGTATAATATCCTCTATACATTTATCAAGATTTCTTTTAGCTCCAGGAAGATAATTAGCTTCTGAACCGTGGGTTCCCAGGTTCCTCAGTTGTACATCCCATCCCCTTCCATGATATCCTATTCTATAAAGAAGCTAGAGCAAATGAACTTAGAGTCAGGATGACCTGGGTTCAAATCTGACTTCACATACTTTCGAGCTGTGTGACTCTGAGCAAGTTACTGAAACACTGTCTCAGTTTCCTCATATGTAAAATGGACAGCATGTTCCTCTCAGTGTTCTTGAGTGGATAAATGCTTGTAAAGTGCTTTACAAACTTTGAAGCACTATATATAAGCGCTTTTACTATATCATATCAATCATCACATATAACAAACACAGAATTCTGTGTCAAGCAAAGAAAAAAAACCAGAAACCTTAAAATCACTGGACAACGTATAGGTAGGTATATGTGGATATACAAAATAACTATGGAAAAGTATTTTAAATTTTCTTTGTTCATAAAAGAAGTTATATAAATTTTGTGTTTTCTGTGAACACTACATTGCTTTGTCTATTGGAAAAAGACAATGTTCTAATGAAGCCATTTTCTCTGAACCTTTATCATATACAGTATTTTGAGCCCAGACAGCTAAGAGATCAGCAAGATGATTAATATTGAAATTTCAAGTTTTGAAAACTAAGGAAGTCCTTTAAATTGTAGGATGTTCATGGATGCCAAGATGTTGCTAAAAACTATGCAATAAGTTAACACTCAAAATTAGCCCAAAATAATCATCTTCAATGACTGCCAAGTGACCATTTCAAGGAAAGGTGGTCTGACAAAGAAGGTTAATCTAGAAGGCTGATCTTGGCAGGTATACACATGTGACCAATTTCCCATCCTGAGTAGTGGCTATAGATAAATTTCCTTTGTGTAGAATAGCCTGAGAATTTGGCCTGCTGTTGTCAATCCATTTATAGACACACATTTGTGATCTATTTTGGTTTTTATGGATGCCATTGTTTTATATTTTCTTCCCATTTTCTTTGGGGGAAGGGAATGGAGACTTGTTTTGAGAAGTGATGATTACTTGAAAAATTGATGCCAGAAAGAGTTAGCAAATACTAAAACAAGAAATAAAACAACTTCATTATAGGCCAATGACTGCCTTCATTCTCTCTTTTGCCATTTAATATTCTGCAATAAAAGTATTCTCCCAGTATACTGTATGTCATAAGATACAATGCATACATGGGTTCTTAAAAGACAATATTTAACTAATTTCTGAGTTTTGAATAAGCCTGCAATCTTTTGACTAATGTTCCTAACTTAATTCCATAATTTGTAAAGAGTCAGCCATAATAATGATAGAAAAAGTCTTCTCAGGACAGCCCTCTATCGGGCAGCTGAGAATACCATTTGAGCATCTGAAGAGGGCACAATAAATATGCCAATTTTTTAAACCCTGAAGCTACAGAAAGAGCTGGTATGAACATGAAACATGAAATGATTCTATAGCTGGGGGCGGGGGAGCATAATAATCCATGACTCAGGAATTCCTCAACAGGCTGATTTTTTGAATCTATTAGAATAGTCTTGAGACTAAAGGTTCATAATGTGTTGATTTTACAATGAATTTCCAAAATGGACCTCATGGAGCTTTAGAAATACAATTATTAGTTCATCTGTCAAACTTTTTATCTGTGCCCCAGGAGAGACAAATGGAAGTTCATATATACCTACATTACAGGTGGGCAAGAGAAAAACTGAAACATTAAATTGATTGATTTCTCTTATGCCATGTGGTTAATTGAGAAAATTCCCTAAATAATCATACCACAGCCAAATTATCCTTAGGTCTACCTATTCACTTTCTTTCTGTCTTCCTTCCTTTCTTTCTTCCCTTTTTTCTTCCTTTTTCATTTTTTCTTTCCTTTCTTCTTTTCATCCTCCTGATCCATCACTACAATATTCACAATGCAGCTTTAGAGCTAGGCTTCAAAAAAAAAAACAATCAGCAGAAATAGTTATTGTCCCTTATTGGCTGTGGGCCATGCTATCACTTAAACATCTCATTAATTAGGTCTTTGAAAGCTGTTAAAAGTCATCTGACAGAACCCAAGCTAGGAAGATGAAAAGGGCCTGTGGCCTGTCTGCAAGAATGTCCAGCAAGTCCCGGAGGTTGTTTACAATGAAAACACAAAAGGTATTCTGTAGGGAGTGAGCACAGTGGCTTATGCCACATGACAGCTGAATCAACGAGGCTGATTTTCCACCATTTAAGCTGCCTCATATCTAAGTCCATTTTAGATCAAGGGATGATAAATTGAAAAGATGTTTTGAAGTCACCCAAAATAACTAGAAGACAGAACAAGTTCTCTGAAGAGAAATGATTTTAGGGTAGGCTTTGACATCCTGAAAGATATAAGCACCTACAGGGTACCTAAAGGTCTCAGTTAAGAAGTATTTAAACTAACCATTATTTTGTTAACTTTAAAATTGCCTTTCACTGGCTCATAAAACATTTAAGCTATCAAAAGTTTCAATTCACAAAAGCCTTTCTTTTAATAACACCGAGTTTGTAGTGCTCAGGGGGAAAAAAGATGACACAATAGTTTAAATCTTGACTTTTCAGTATTGGGCAAAAGAAATTCTAATCAATGTTATCTTTGGTCCTTCATTGCCCAGGATCTTTTGTGAAAGCCAAGTGTTTTGTAGTCAGTTAGTTTGTGTAACAAGTTCTTGAGGGAACATTTCTATGGAGAGAGTAAATCTCTCTCTCTCTGTCTCTCTCTCTCTCTCTCTCTCTCTCTCTCTCTCTCACACACACACACACACACACACACACACACACACAGAGACCATATGTCCAGCCAAATTGCCATCTTCTCTTTCCTGTGTCCCAACAGATAGAGATGCCTCCCAGAAGCCCATTGGAACCTAGACTTCATTATTTAGTTTCCTTAAGCCTTTGTAACAACAAAAGGGCTACCAATTATAAAGTCATGCTCACTTTCCAGATGTTCAAACATGGCAAAGATCTCACTTAAGACTCCATTAGTTGAGAATTTATCATAATTTAGATACAAATTGGGCTGAAATTTACTATTGAAACAAATGTAAAGCCAATAGTGGTTTGTGGTGTTTTGTTCTGAGAGGGTAGGGAGTATTTAACCCTCTTAGATAATGCAGATTTATTAAGTATTAAGCCCTGAATTCAGAGGTCTCTGAACTCTAGTCCTAACTGTACCGCCGTGTAGTCTTGAACAAATCTTCTTGGACAAAGAAAGTTGACCTTTCTTGCTCCAGTTTCTTCCCTTGTAAAATGAGACACTGAAGTAGCTAAACTCCCAGTTATAATATTCTATGACACACTTTAAAAATAACATCACGTAAATATTGACATAGTAATTACAAGTCAGTTTCATCCAGGCACTAGTCAAGTTAAGTGCTTCAAATTTTAGCTACACTTACAGCAACACATTTCAGCCTCCTCTGAATTATCTATCCAACCAACACTGAGAAAACTGTTATATTTAAAATATTCAATAATTCAGAGTTCTCATTAAGAAAAATCTGTGGATGCTGGCCTCTCTAATTAGTCTAACTTAGTCTTTTGCCACACAACCAAAAAAAAGTGGCACGTGAAGAACTCATTTCTTTAAGGGCATGTGTCCCTGTTCTAGAATACATTTTTCTGAGCTATTTTACAGTATCCATGCCCTGGTACTCAAGAATTAGCAGCAATGTGGGGGACAGGTTATTTAGCTACCTGAGAAATTAAAGGGGGAAGAAAATGAAGTATAATAGAGCAAACTAGAAATGTAGGAAATGATCAGATTTCAAAGCTCACACTAATGAGGATATTAAATAATAAAAACCCTCTGCACCTCTAAAACAAATTATCATCCTGTGCTATTTTAAATAGAACATGTTATTTATATTTCAGTGAAGCTTACTGAAGTCACTCCCATATTCGATGTTTTTGAACTGGAGAACATTCAGACGTTATCATCTCAGGGAAGAGCCTATAAACAGTTTTCTCACATTTATGTTGTCTTGCTTTAAATGTTTTCTTTTGTCTGTCCCTTGAAAAGCAATCTTAGCAGTATTTCTCAATGAATCAAACTGTGAATCTCTGTGATGTCTTTTCTTTGCTATCCACAACACAGATTACACTGCTCCATTTAATTCATACAAAAGTCTTGCCACAGTACCCTGACACATTATCAGACACCTGTCTGCTCCCTGGGCTAAGCTCTGGAGTGTTTCTGTTACCTGATGTGGCCAGAGAGGGATGATGGGGGCAGGGGTCCCTTTTGGATCTAGTCTCAAAGTGGCTGAATCTTGAAGCCAAAGGTGTTTTGTGTTTTACACAGACACATGCACGCACACACGCACACACACACACACACACACATGAATATATACATGCACACACATACCCCTCCATGTGTCTGTGTCTGTGCATGTGTGTGTATAAATATATACATATATATGTATGTCCTTTCAGAAAATATTTCTCGAACCCCTTCTGGGAGCAACAGAAAACAATGAGACACCAATATAGGTGTGGGTACTGTTGTCTTTCAATAGAAGAAAGAGAGGAAAGACGAGGTAACAGAGAGAGAAGGAAGTAAGAAGGAAAATTAATTAATGGAGGTGAAACATATGTTTGTGAGGGACATATTTTCACCATTTTACAGATGGCACAGAGATTGTGTGTTGTCCAAGTAACTCAGTGTCACTGCCAGGAGGAAAACATATGGTTCTGATTTCCAGGCCTTTATAACCACAAGGCCGTAATCCTTCTCAAATGAAAATAAAGCGATTTCCCAATAGCTAATGTGTGGTTACTGTAGGCAATGTCTCATTTTTATCCCTCACCTAAGTTGCCTTTCTGTCAAAAACAATTTCTAGGCCACAAATAGATTCCCCTTCACATTTCTCCTCCTCAAGTCTAATAGCTACACTCAGTAGCCTTGAAGAATGTATAACAGTACTGTGAGGCATGACCAGGAATCCATTTGGCCAATTGAGATAGGTATTAAAGAATAAAGGAAAAAAAAATCATTTTCCTTTTCCTCTTAGGGATGTTGGTCCTTTAACTTTTGCTTTGTGGTTTCTACAGTTGTTGTTGTTGTTACTGATTTTTTTAGAGAATTTAACAAGCTTAAGGGAAGTCAGCATTTTTTTTTCTTAACAGGAAAGTAAATACATTAAAGGGAGAACAGAAACAGGAATGATATGTAAGAGCCTTCAAAGACTACAGTCTGCTTTCCTGAGTTTTGCCAAGTCCTCAAAAAGGAGGAAAAGTGGCAACACAGCATCTGACCTGAGCGTGTCAGGAACTGACACATTTTCCCTATCAGTGGACTTTATCATATGATCCCTCAGACCGCATGCTTGCAAATGCAAACAAACAGCAGTCTGTAATTCTGAGACCTTGTTCTTTAATCAGATGATAAACATTTGATATAAATACATAATTTTTACGGATTTTCACTATTACAATTGTTGTAGCTAAAAATGTTTTTTTAAGTCCACAAAATGTTTCATCACCTACAACCTTTCAAGGGACTCTGGCTCTGGATTCCATAGACCAGATTCATTCAGAGGGAAATGGACTCCTAACAGAAGGGCATCAGGCTTTTCTTGCTCTTTCTGGTTTATTATGCCCTCCCCCACACTTCTGGAGGAAAGCTCCACAATAGAGCTAAAATTTGCCTCATGTTTAGGGCCCTAATTAAAGAGGTTAACAAGATCTCTTCTTCAAAAGGTACTCAGCATGCAAAATAGATAGTAGGTATAGGACAGTTATTTATTTTCTTAATGAAAAAATAATGCCTGAAACACAAAAGACTCAGGAGCATGTATTATCAAGATTATCATATTCTCCCCCACCCCGAAAAAAGTAGGACTGCTAAACAGATATTCCATTATTAGCGATGACCTACATACACCATACACACAAAAGTCCACATGGTCTAGAATATCAGGGAAAGGCTTATGCCTTTTTATTTCTTTCAGTTATCACATTCTCTTAGCAATTTCTCATGATAGTAGTGCATTTTCTCCTTCGAGAAGAAGTGCAAAGGCAAGAAATGCCATCCATTGGGGCAGCTAGGTGGTGCAGCGAGTAGAGCATCAGCCCTGGAGTCAGGAGGACCTGAGTTCAAATTCGGCCTCAGACACTTGTCACACTTTACTGTCTGTGTGACCTTGGACAAGTCACTTAACCTCAATTGCCCTGCCTTCCTCCGCACCCCCCAAAAAAAAAGAAAAAAAAAGAAATGCCATCCATTGTTCAGCCAGCACGAAGTCAGGAACTCTTGAGTTCTAAAAATCTGTCTCTCAAGCCTACTGTTCAGTTCTCTGTTCTTACGGGGAGAAACAGAAAGCACATGAGGCACAGAAGACTTTGAGGTTTAGTCACAGGCTTGCCAAGGGAAGCTGCCATGTACCTACAGTTGCCACGGCTGCAGTGGGGGAAAGGGAGCTTCTTACTGGTTATTGAGAGAACACCTGTTTTCCAAATCAGACAGGGTTCAAAGAAGGCAAATAGCCATTTCTCCTCCCTCTGAAGGAGGCAGCTGTTCTGGATCAGCTGCCAATCAGCTTCAACAGCCGACTTCACCACAGAAACAAGGGCCAATAAGAGATCACATCATCACTCTTTCAGTGCTGAGCCACAGTGCCTGTCATCCCCATGGAGCCAGTGTACGTGCCCAGCTCCACATCCATTTTTCCAATATTATAGAGAAGACCAATAGTTGAATATATAAGTTAATTTAATTCAATTCCACATCAATTTATTAAGTACTTGTGTGCAAGATATTATATTAGATGATGGGAATACAAGGACTGAACACACACACACACACACACACACACACACACACATTACCAAATACACAGACCTGCCCTCATCAAGGAGTTTACATTTTGTGGGAGAGATATAAAATTTACACAGAAAAAGCACATAGAAGGTAATCTAAGGATGGTGAATGTATTAAAAACTGGAGGATTCAGAAAAGGCTTTATCAAGAAGTGGCATCCAGTTTGATCCTTGAAGAACGGGGAAGGATTCTGTGAGGTAGCATTAAGAAAGGAGAACATTCTGGGCATGGGAGTCAGGGGGGTGTGCCATATGTTAATGCCTGGAGGCAAGAGTTGAAATTTTGAGTTGGCTAGAACAGTGAATCGTCCATTTTGGCTGAAAGGGAAATGCATGAAGAGTGATTAAAAATAATATGAATTACATCAAAGATTGGTATCAAACTATTCTCTCAAATGGTTTGAAGCAGGAGAAGAAAGAATTCTTCATTTCATCTTATTACCAGCTGAGGCCACATACAAGTAAGATCTTAGAATAACAGCATTAGTTTGATGTTAATCAATGTACCAAGGACCTATGTGTTCAGTATCACAATTTCTTAGTAGTCCTGCATGTATTGTTACCCAGGGTATAAAATACACATGATACAACTTGTAGACTGCCTCTCACCATAGATTTGACTCTGTTTATCTGTCTTGTCTGACCCTTTCCCATTTGCAATCCTACTCTGTCCATTTCTTCTACTCTGTCCTCTGAACTCATATTCTATTATTCAAAAACTACCTTTCATTCTCCATCTCTCCCACTTGTTCTCCTTCCATTTCCTGGCTTTTCTCTGTAGACATCATATCCCTAGTCATCTTCTCCAATGCTGCCCACTTCTTCCCTTAGAATCAGCCCAGTCCTTGGTCACTACTGCCACTTACAGAACTTCTCTACCATTATCACTCAGCAATCTCCTCTCCTTCATAATTTACATCATCATATAGCCATGTCCAGCTCCTTCTTGTTGACATTGAGTTGTTCATTTTCTCCTTCTTCAACACTTCACTACCTTCCTCATCATCTTCCTCTTCACTGCAACCCTGGCTTTCATCATTGGTGACTGCAATATTCGCAACGATGATGTATCCAACACCCTGGCCTCCAACTGCACTGACCTCCTTAACTTTTAAATCTCTCATTTCCACTCTACATCACTATTTAGAGATAGGTCAGGGGCAGCTAGGTGGCATACTAGGTGGAGTACCACGGCTGGAGTCAGGAAAACATCTTTCTGAGTCCAAATCTGGCCTCACTTACTGGCGGTGTGACCCTGAACAAGTCACTTAACCCTGTTTGCCTCAGTTTCCTCATCCATATAATGGAATGAAATAGCAAACTGCTCCAGTATCTTTGCCAAGAAAACCCCAAATGGGGTCATGAAGAGCAAGACATGACTGAAAAAAAAAATTGGCATCTGGCATGTGGCAAATTGAATGGAAGACTGGGCCTTGAGTCAGGAAGACCTGAGTTCACACCCAGCCTCCAACACTTACTAGCTGTGTGACCCTAGGCAAGTCATGTAGCCCTGTTTGCCTCAGTTTCCTCATCTGTAAAATAAGCACTTGAGAAGGAAATGGCAAACTATTCCAGTACATTCACAAAGAAAACTCCAAATGGAGTCACAAAGAGTTGGATACAACTGAAATGACTGAACAATAACAATACCAGGAAAGGAAGTTGGGTTTGAGTCATGCAAATCTACGAGTGCTAGAAGAGTCAACATTGTTCTTTAGGCAATGTGAGGCATTGAATGCCTTTGAGCAAGAGAAGGATATAACCAGATCTGTGCACTGGAAAGATTACTGGAGCCATAATATATTTGATGGATTAGAGTGGGAAAGAGAAACTAGAATTAGGAATTATTTAATAGTAACTAGTTAGGAGCTCTTTAACAATAACCAACAAGGTTTATTAAGTACCTATCATGTGTAAAACAGTGCTAGACGCTGCTCATAAAAAAACAAAACAAAACACAGTAATCTTCTCCTTCTATGAGCTTATGTTTTATTGAGGAGGCTGCAATGTACATGATTTTTTTAAGCAGAATAAATACAAAGCAATATAGGTTATCATATAAGGAGGGAGAGAATGTTTATAACTGGGAGGATCAGGAAAAACCTCAAGTGGAGGAGCTGCCTGGCACCTGAGCTGTGCACTGGAAGAAGCTAGGGAGTCTGTTGGGTAGAAGTGAATAGAGAGCACATTCCAAACATAGGGGACTTCTTATACAAAGGCAAGGAATTGAAAAATGGAATATTGCATATGGGGAACAGGTGGCAGGACAGTTCGACTGGAATAGAAAGTACGTAGAGGGCAATAATATGAAAGAAGAGTTGAAAGGTGAGTGAGGGTCAGACTGTAGAGGAACCTTAAATGTAGGCTGAGGAATTTTCATTTTATCCAAGATGGTGCTACTGAAATTTTCAAGTGTCAGATCTGTCTTAAGAATATCAGTTTGGCAGAAATGAGGAAAACAAACTAGATAAGAAGGGATTTCAGGCAGTGAGAACAATTAGGAAGATATTGCAATAATCTAGTGGGAAGTGATAAGGGTCCCAGTTAGAGTAAAATAAAGAGTTCTGACACAAATGATGTAGAGGTAGGATCACTAGGACCTGACAATTGATTACATATAGGGATTGCGGGATAGAGGCTATGTTGTCAGCACAGTGAACCTGCATGTCTAAGTCCTGGTGACAACCAGAGAAAAATGAAGGAAGCATGAGCATAGAGGAAAATATGATGGGTTCCATTTTGGAAATATTGAATTGAGGAGGTCAATGAGACATCTAGGAGAAGGTTCCAGTCAACAGTTGGTAATGTGGAGCTAAAGTTCAGAGAGGGGATGAGGGCTGGAAATATGTAGTCAGAGTCATCTGCATAGAGACGGCAATCCATGGAAGCTGAGGGGGTGTTGAGAGAAAAGAAAATTTAGGACAAAGCCATAGGAAATGCCTATATCTAGTGGGAAAAGTTCAATAATTCAGCAAAAGGAGTTGAGAATGCTCAACCAAAAAATAGAGTTATGAAAGCCAAGGAGTGATGGTGTCGGCGAGAAAGACATTAAGGATATCAAAAATGGTGGTAGGAATAGAAATGAGGAATTCAGTCCAAAAAGCTTTTAATGAGTAGAATCAACAGGGTTTGGTTACTGGAACAGAAGTATGAGTTGAAAAGAAAAAGACAGGAGATTTAAAGATGACACTAGAATTTCAAATCTGGGTAACTAAGAGGATGGTAATGTCATTAACAAAGATAAGTGAGTCAGATGGAGTGGATTTGGGGATGAAGATTATGAGTTTAACTTTTAACATCCTGAGTTTGGGTGCTGGCATGATATCTAGGTAGCAAATATCTAGGAGCCAGTTTGCAAAACTAGTCTGACATTTACAAAATTAGTTGGTACATATCCCAAAATTACCTATTGAGTGTTCTTTGCCTTTTGAACCCTTCTTCTACCCCCATCAAAACCCTAATTCTCTTAGAAGTTCAAGTTAAGAAGACAATCTGATTAAGTTTTTCACACTGAAGTGTGAATTGCTAATTACTTGCCCTGACCCTAGCCCTGTCAGGGGTGTGTGTTTGTTCTGTTACCCAAATGAATCTTGTTTTGTTAAAATTCTGGCCAGTGTAAGACTTATTTGGAGGGTGTAAGAGGAGTGGAGAGGTGAGGTGACGTTAGAGAGAGAGAGAGAGAGAGAGAGAGAGAGAGAGAGAGAGAGAGAGAGAGAGAGAGAGAGAGAGATTATTCAGCCTTTGCCTTTTCTTTCTTATAACCCTAGGAAGAAAGCAAAGAATTTCTTTCCCTCAATCCCCCTATCTATTATTGCAAAGGGCAAAATATATGCCTAATTATTATGCAGCACAATGATGATTACATATCATTAAATATGTATGAGATTAATTTTGTTCTGTTTTATTTGAGTACAATACTTAAACTGTTCTCAGTGTATGCTCAGTCTTTATAGTTTGTTACTCATGTAACTCAAAATTTAGAAGAATGTATCTTCCAGCACTGTTCTACACAAACTTGTGGTTTTGAAAAATAGGGTGTGAACCACAGAGTCACAGAATCTCCAAGTTGGAAGGGACTTCTGTGGTCATCTAGTCCAACAAATTCCAGAAAAGGAATATCTGCCTCCAATATTTGAAAAGTAGCCTTCCTGCCTTCCTTTGGAGACTTCCATAGAAGGGGAACCTGATGGAGTGTTAGCCTAGTATCTGAGCTAATTGACAATGCAATAGTCTTCTACTAAAGTCCTACACTGATGTCTCATCTTAATGTGGAGGTGAAAATGGGTCCTCAAAACTATGCTAGTGAAGTTTAAGTGTTGGGAGGTCCTACCAAGAGCTCTGGCCCTAGAGTCAGAAACACACAAGTTCAAATGTGGCCTCACATACTCTCTAGTTATGTAACCTGGACAAGTCACTTAATTTCTGTTTGCCTCAGTTTCCTCAACTAAAAAACTAGTATGATAATAGTACCTATCTTCCAGGGTTGTTGTAAGGATAAAATGAGATAATATTTTAAAGCATTTCTCACAGTGCCTGGCATATAAAATGTATATATGTGTGTATATATGCATATATACATGTGTATACATACATATAGATATGTATATATGTAATATGTGCACATATATGTATATATACATATATATGGCAGTTCTTATTATTCTTATTAGCTGAAGAGGTTGATTGTCAAATAGTTGGTCCCCAGGTAATGAATATTTTTAGTCACAGCAAATTAGAAAGATCTACTAATAAGCAATAAAAAAGTCAAACTCTCTATCTATAGAATGAATATTTACTTTAACAAAATCACCAATGTTGTGAAGTCCTTGATTAATATTGCCCAAAATACTAGTTGGTCAAATAGTCAGCCAACCTCATCTCTGGGGACAAGTTTGTTTCTGTGCTTTGTATCTGGATTAGAGTGGATTTGAGGGGTGCAGATGGGCCTTAGGTCCTATTTGATCTAAGACAGATCTTTACCTTTTTGGGGTCACATATCCCTTTGGTGGTCCAGTAGAGGCTATGAACCTCTTTTTTAATAATGTTTTTAAATGAATAAAATGAAATCCACAATATTACAAAGGAAATCAATTATATTGAAATAAAGATGGAACTTTTGGCCGATCCAAGTTTGTGGAAACCCCTGAAATCTATCTGCAGATTCAGGTTAAGAAACTCTGGTCTAAAGGATTACTGGGAGGATATATCTGCTCCAGCATAACCAGGAGGAGCTTGTTTCAAAAAAAAAAAACTATATCCCCAGAGTACCATAAAGGGTCTTTAACTAACCACAGAATTTCGCTTTTGGAAAATATGTCAGTAACTATCTATCAGTTCCAACATGCATCTGAAAAACAATTCCCACTGTAATCCCCACCGTCAGGTTATACCCAGCAAGTGCTCATCCTGCCTTTGCTTGAAGACCTCGAATGAAGGGGATTCCCAACTGCCTCCAGAAACAGCCTATTGCATTATTGTTTAATTAACTAATTGTTAAAATTTTTCTCCCTTATTTGTAAATTTGTTTCTTTTCTCCTTTATTTGTAAATTTGTTTTTTTTCAACGTCCATTGCTCCTAGTTCTGTTCACTACGACTCAATGAAACCAAGTCTAATTTCATAAAGTAGCTATCATAACCCATCCCATTGCTACCAATATTTTTTTTCATTGCTAAACATACCCAGTTCTTTACCAATCCTCATGTGGCACGGACTCAGGGCCTTTGACCTCTGTGCATATCCTCCAAACATTCTCCAATTTAATAAAAGTCCTTTATAAAATATGGTACCTCGAACTTAATACAATACTCCAGATAGAGTTCAACTAGGGTAACACACTATCATCTCCTTATTCCTGGAAAATATGCCCTATGTAGAAATAATTTAGCCCCAGACCTGAAGTACTGTCTCTTAAAATTAAATTTGCCTTTCATATCAGATAAGTGGATTAGGATTATGCAGATGAGAAATGTTACAAACAATTAGTGGTATTGAATTAATGGTAAACCACTCTGGGACTAGGCTCATAACAGCATTTAGACAACTCAACTACATTGCTTGGAAAAAGTTAGGCATCCTAATCTGTATTGTAGTCCCATTCCCAGGCTTTAAGCACAGTTGTTGTTATTCACTTGTTTTGGTTGTGTCCAACTCTTCATGACCCTATTTGGGGTTTTCTTGACAGGGATGCTGGGTTGATTTGCCATTTCCTTTTCCAGATCATTTTGCAAACAAGGAAACTGATTCAAGCAGGTCTGGGTAGCTTTCCCAGGATCACATGGCTGGTGGATATCTGGGGCCAGATTTGAACTCAAGAAGATGTGTCTTTCTGGCTCCAGGCCCAGTGCATGGCACATAGTATGCATTTAATAAATGTTTGTATTGACTGACTGGCTTCCATGAGAAGAAAATAATGTGTTATTCACATTTAGTATAGGGCCTCCACATAGTAGGTACTCAATAACTTAACATTTGCTATATGAATAAACAAATGCTGATACGAAAGAAGAAAATAAGTTAGGCATACATCTCACATCCTTATTTTCTTCCCTTTGAGAATGTTAAGATCCTCATGAGTAGGGACTGTTTCATCTATAGTGTTTATATCTCCAGGACTAGCCACAGTGCCCAGCACATAGTAGGCACTTAAATTCTTGCTGCCTTACTAAGAACAATGATCCTGAACAGTGCTGTACACATTGGGTGCTAGCCACCCTGTCACCTCTTTACAATCTCTTCCCTAGGATCAAAGACTAGAACACATCAAGAGACTGCATCTTTTCAGCAGAAGAATAAGTTACACATACAGTCACCAAAACTGGTGGGAAAGATTGTGGGAAAATGACACATTCCCAAATCCCTGGGGAATGTGCAAATGCCTTTCAAATACTTTCAGAAAGACATTTAGAATAAAGCGATCCAACAGGAGAAGAGAAATAGTTCAATTTTAAGTTGCTTCTCTTTGTCATGGGAAAACAAAGAATTTTTTTTGCAGAAAAAGGCCCAGCATTTCCCTTCTCCCCACTGCCCAGCTTAAATAAAATATTCAGTAACCCTTCTCTTGCCCCATGCAGCTTCATGTGATCACAATATAAATATTTTGCTCATCTTGGTGCTTTTCCAAGCTACAACAATTCATTTCCACACAGAAGCAGAAATCTATTTCAATAGCTCCCTATCTTGTGCATCAGCCCACTCAGCTGGGCCCTTCCCGTTCCCAGCTTTGTCATGCTGCTCCCTCAGAGAACAGTCCAATGTTTAAACTTAGAAATGTTAGGTTTGGGTACAAATTTTGTGATGTAATATAAAAACAAATTTTCCAAATGAATATTTACAAAACAACTGTACATCTCTAAGATCACACACACACACACACAATCCGGGCTATTTTCCTAGATAGTCTGAGTTTCTTCGGACTTTTCACCAAAAATGCTGAATCTTTCTTAGTTTTCCCATTGCTTTTCCAATCTTCATGGGTTATGGACTTAAGGGCTGGCTTCTTCAAGATTTGTTTCCCCTCTCTCCTACTAGATTGAGGGTGCAGAAGTGTAAGCTTTTTCCCAAATAGTTAGGCAAGCTTTGAGAAAGATGCTTCCATGCAGTAGATGCTCCCAGTCAGAAGTTTATTCTTTCCTTCAAGGTTGGAAATTGCTTTGTTACCTCTATCTACGTCTATTATATTATCTTATTATATTTACAATACTTACCATATTATATTGTATATAACATTACATGGGTAGTATACTGTGTGTTATATCATGTCATGTGATGGACATGATGTTATGTTTGGCCATATCATGCCACATCTGTTATATTCAATGGCAGCTAGGTAATACAGTAGATGGAGTTTGGGGCCTAGAGTTAGGAAGACTCATCTTCTGAGTTCAAATGTGACCACTTACTAGTTAGGTGACCCTGGGAAAGTTATTTAACCCTGTTGGCCTCAATTTGCTTCATGTAAAATGATCTGGAAAAGGAAATGGCAAAACCACTTCAATATCTTTGCCAAGAAAATCTCAAATGAGTTCACAAAGAGTTGGACATGACTGAAAATGATTGGACAACAAGCTAAATTCAGCATTGTTATTACGGTATATTTGGAAAGCCCTTTGTATAATTCTAGAGAAGATTTACAACAGGGATTCCCAACTCTTTTTGTGTTATAGATCATTTTGGCAGGCTAGTGAAAAGCCTATGGGCATTTTCTCAGAATACTGTTTTTAAATGCATAAAATAGCATTACATAGCATTACCAAGGAAAGCCATCACATTAAAATACAGTTTAAAAAAATAGGCGCACAGGCCTCAGGTTAAGAACCTCTGATCTAGAGGAGAGACTAGAAACTCCTTGAAGATGGGGGCTGTTTGTTTTTGCTTTTGTATCCCCAGAGCATAGCCTAATGCTTGCCACATAGCAGGCATAAAAATTCTTGTTGAGGTGGATTGACCATACTATCCCTCTCTGGTGCCAAGCTACTCAGTACTGTTTTATCACTGTCAAAAAAGATTTACTGAACATCTAGTATGTTCAAGACATTGTACTAGTAACTGTAGGGGGAAAGAAAGATAGAAAACATTTGCTTGTCCTGGGTATGTTACTTCTCTAGATCTTAGTTTCTCAATCTATAATTACGGACTTGAAACATGATCATGGAAATTCCATCTAGCTCAAAGTTTATGGTATTAGAAATCCTAGAGGAGCTTACAACTTATTAGGGGAATGTAAGAAATATATACACTTGCATATGTGGGCATGTATGAATATATACGTATGTGTAAACATGTGTTTTATTAATGTGTATATATGTATAGAAATAAATGTGTACAAGTATGTTTTTAATAAATGACTATCACATAAGCCAGTATATGGCAGAGGAAAATGTTGAGATAAAGACCAAAGAGATGACTAAGGATACAAATTGTTTTGAGTTTATAGTAAACTTTTAAGGTTGGTGAACAAAAATAAAATAGTAAAATTCCCTATTCCTATGTCCTTTATGACCACATTGTTCCACCTTTGGGGTTCTGAGGGCTGGTAAAGGATAAAAAGGAGAGAAAGAGGGAGGGAAAGATAGAGGGAGCAAGACAGTGGGTGGGGTGTTCAGAACATGACCTGCCATCAAAACAGGTTGGGCTTATAAACATCGTTTTCTATTCTGACCTGCAAGGTGTGATGATTCAACACACCTGTGGCTCAAGCTGCAAGATCCCTCATTGCCTGGTGCCAATTCAGAGAGGGTGGAGAACAGTTTTCCCTGTTTAAGGCCTTAAGCATGTGCAAAGCTATTTTTAAAAATGCAAGTTTTTAAAAGGTGTGGTTTAATTTACACAAAATTTATCCCACCATTTGTTCTCTTTTTTGCTGATGTAATCATTTTCATTCCTACTGCTTACAGCAAGAATATTACAAAATGAATTCCCATAGATGAAAAGTTTCTGTTTTCTAGCTTCATTTTTACAATGTCTTTATTCCAGCAGCTGTAATATTATACGATGCCTGACTTGTATTTGCGGAGTAAAACGCATTATATGTACTTTCTATTGCCAAAAGATATAGAAAGTTTTGTGGATCTATGAAAGGGGAAGGAGCAATAGGTTTATAACCAAGGCAATAAAAAGTTTATTTGATTTCTTCTCTTTTACACTGGTTGCTGTTACTTTAAAAAGTCTGCTGGTATTTAGCAGGCAATAAAAAAAGGGAGGGGGGGGCGGCAAAACAAACTGTTCCTTCTTTCAAGATTGCGCAATTTGAGTGTTCTCCCTCTGAAATGGAGCAGCATGCTTTTGAGAAATGCACGTCTAACCACCTTCTCTGGAAGGCAGTGGAACAGCTGGGGGCAAGATGAGGGAGGAGCTAGGAGTGCTTGTGTGAAGGGGGTGTTTCTCAAAACAGCTTTGAAACTGTGTCTGACACAAAGGAGCACTGATGTCAAAAGGTAGTTTATGTCGACTAATAATAATACTAATATGAAATTTACCTTCTTTTTAGAGGCAGCTCAGCAGTACAGTAGATAGGACACTAAACCTGGAGTCAAGGAGACCTGAGTTCAAATACTACCGGAGACATTTCCTAGGTGTGTGACCCTGGGCAAATCGCTTATCCTCAGTCTGCCTCAGTTTGCTGATCTGTAAAACAGGGATAATAATAGCAGCTAACTCTTTGGGCTATTGTAAGAATAAAATGAGATGCTATTTGTAAAGTACTTTGCAAACCTTCAAGTACTATGTAAATGATATGTAGTAGCAGTAGTAGTAGTAGCAGTAGTAGTAGTTACGGTAGCATTTTAGGGTTTGCAACATGCTTAACATCTCAATTTAATCCATTCAGCATGTGGCTTGACAAATAGTGGTAGTAAATAAATGTGTGTTGACGGACTGATCCTTAAAACAACTCTTTGAGGCAGTTTCTGTACAACAAAAATTACTATCATTTCCCTTTTATTAATTAGGAAACTGAAGCAAAGAGACCAAGTTGACCAGCCAAAGCTAGTTTTAAAAGGAAGGAAATGGCTAATAGGGAGATAGGCTTTTCATGATATCACACGGCTTGTCTTCTCAAAGGGTGGGGAAGGGGAGGCAGGGAGTTAGAGAATTTAGAACTCAAAATTTAAAAAAAATGAATGTTAAAAAATTTTACATGTAATTGGGAAATATTTAACAAATACAATTTTTAAAAAATTAAATTAAATGAGCAACCCATTAAAAACAGTAAGATAAAAGGAATGATAAAAACCTAATCTAATTAGTCCAGAGGTTTCTATGAAAATTGAGATGTATGAAATATGACCTTGCCACTGTTAGCATCATTCAGCAGAGATCTGAAGTGCTCAGCAAATGCAAGGTTCTGTTTTAGACAATGGGGATGTAAATGTAGAGATGACACAAACCCTCCTCTCAGGGAGCTTTTAATCTAAATGGTGGGGAAGGGAAGGTGGGGAGCAGAGAATAAACATACAAACACCAGTGACCCAAAGGAGAGATTGTTGCAAAGGAGAGGCCCAGAGTGATGGCATTTAGAAATGTGAGGAAGGAGAGATATTAGCATCATACAGTTAGAGCTGGAAGGGACCTCTGAGGCCATGTAGCTCAACCTCCTCATTTGAAGCTCAGGGATATGACCTATCCATGATCACAGAGAGTATCAGAGGCATGATTTGAACCCAAGTCCTGTGACTCCAGGTGCTGCATTCTGCGCACTGAATCCTTCTGCTGCAACATCATAGTGCAAAGGAAAGCACACTGGCTTTGAAGGGGACAAAGGACCCAAGGTCAAATCCTGCCTTGACACTACTTTAATGACTTCAGGCTGTGAGACTTTACCTCTGAGATTCAGTGACCTTAAGTAGACAGGATGACCCCTAAAATCCCTTCTAGCATTAAATCTAAAATCATTATCGTCCTTGCCACCAGACTGTTTTCCATTTGACTGTGGTCATGACTTTCTACTCTCCCTCACCCCAACAATTATTTGGTGAATGGCGGATTATCTTAATTCTCACTTATTGATATGTTGCCTTATAAAAGTTCTTTTTCAGCTATTTCATGCAGATACTGTTTCCCCACCTAGATTATAAACTCCTTAAGGGCAGAGACCTTATTTTCATTTTAAAGAATATTGCTTTATAGCAGCTAATAAAATTCTATGGCCATAATAGGCACTAAGCAATGCCCTTGACTGATTCAGGGTATTATAATAAATATGGTGACCTAGATTTACCATGGAACTCAGGAGCACTACATAACCAGTATATAAAAGGAATCAAGGTGAACCAATGGAACACAGGCACACCTGGGATCCTCCATACCTGATACACTCTGGTGCACCTGTCTATCTCTCTTTGGGATGGTTTCTCATGGGAAATGATAGAAGGAAGAAAATTATCTGTTTTTGCTGTAGGGCAGAGACATATAGAAACCAAATCATCCCTTCTAATTCATAAAAAGAAAAGTCTTCAGTGCTACAAATCCTTTGTAATAACCTGAAATACTTCTCAGGCTTGTCAGTGAACAGGGAAGTAATGTGAATCACTTGGCCTTGTGATTAGAGGAAAAAGGGAACAAAGAAATAATCAACCTATGCTGCCTTGTTCTCTCATTCCATTTGGAGGAGCTGAGGGGGTAGAAATAGACCAAGTTCTGGAGGAGTACCAAGGTTTAATGAGTTAAAAACCTAACTCAGCCCTGGCTTCTTGCCAGTTTAAAACCTCCAAGGTACATTTTTCCATTCAGGAGGGTTCCTCTGTCACTCATACTTCTTCCTTGCCATGTTCTCAGAGATTGGTCTGCATATACTTTCATTCTGAATTACTTCCAAACCACTTTAACTATATTTTGGGGGAGATGAGCGAAGATCTTGGATTTTATTGTGTAGTGAACTCCCATTTTGGAAATTCCTTCTGCAAATGCTGATGCCTGATAAGTCTTTAACTTAAAGGCTTGAAGAGTTGCCTAGGGCCCTGAGATATTATTAATAAGTTTTAGAGAGCCATACAACTGGTATGTGTCAGAGGCCACACTTGAAGGCAGGTCTCTGAGGCTTCGAAACTGGCTTTTTATTCACGATTCCAGACTGACTTCCAACCAGTTTTGATAAGTACTAACTATGTGCAAATCATTGTCCCTGGTATTGGGGGAAGAAATAAAATAAATTAGTTTATGCGCCAATTCTCAGGGGTTTTCTGACCTGGTAGGGGAGATATGACAAATAACTATAATAGAAAGGAAAAATAGAGAAGCCCTTGAGAGCTACAGAGTGTCAAGGATTGCTTTCCTTCCCTGGCCCACTTTGAGGCAGAAGAGTCTCTCAGTTCACCTCCTACTCTTCTGTCATTTAAGTAAATAGCAAAAAATAAAAATGAAAATTCTTTTTAAGATTTTCTAAAAATCTCTATAGCTTGATTAATGGAGAAGCAAGAGAGAAAAGTTCATGTTTACACCTATGCCTTGTATCTTTCCTCTTTTCACTTACTAAAATCTTGTTGAGAAAGACCAAAGACTCAGAATAAAAGGGACTCAGGATATCCTGGTATTTTGTAGCAGAGGCTGGAAGAGAAGTAGGAGATCTTGGGTGAATGAAAGGGATTTGATTGAAAGGACTGGTTTGCTGGGGAACGTGTGGGGAGGGTAGTCCCAGGTAGCAGCCAGCAGAGGGGAAGAGGGAGGCTAGACCTTAAGCCTCATCAATAGGGAAAGTAGAGTTACCACAACCACTACTACTAACATTTCCCAGATGATTCTTTGTACGTAAGTGACATTGGAGTAGTACGTTGTCGATAAAAAGCAATGACCCTGGACAAAGGAGACTTGCTTCCGATGATGCTCTTCGGCTTTTTTGACCATCAAGTAAAACTCCAATGCTGTGGGGTTCTGGACTATTGAAGGCTGTATGTGGCAGTAATAAACTCCTGATGCTACCTAAACTAGCCAACATGAATCTTCAGCAAGAGGGCAAAAACAATCCTGTTGTGGGAGAGAGAATAAGACATGAAAAGACCTGCCTGAACTTATGCAAAGTGAAGGGAGAAGGACCAGACCAACAATCCAAAAACATCAACATTAGGATGAAAACAATTTTGAAAGATCTAAGAACTCTGATTAATTAAATGTTTAGCCATGATTCCAGGGAACTGATCAACAAGAATTCTACCTACAACATGATGGAGAGCTAATGGATTAATTTGTGGAATAAGAAATTCATTTTTTGACATGAACAATGTGGAAATTGCTTGTTTGTGCATATGTAATAGAGATTGTTTCTTCCTTCCTTCCTTTCTCTCTTTTTTTCTTTTTTTTCCCTTTCTTCTCCTATTTCTTTCTTTTGTTTATACATTTTTTCCTTTTTCAGCAGGTGGGAAAGGTGAAGGGCAAAATAAATAATTGATAGCTGAAAAAAAATTAAAAAAAAGAAACTGTCTTCAATACAGGTGAATCAGGTACACTCACAGTAGCAGTCCATTGTGATAATATGTTCCTTTCTTCTAAGTAAGTAGCCCTTAAAATAGGCTGGCTAGCCTGGTCACCCAGAGGATCTATGTCGTGTGTGTGTGTGTGTGTGTGTGTGTGTGCGCACAAATATGTATATGTTAGCTGGGGCATGAGTAAAGAAATTAAATTGCCCCCTTGTACCTGTTTTTGTTCCCCCTGTTTTCTACATCAATTGTGATAAACTCATAAATGAAATGGAAGCTCATAATTAACAAAGAAAAGCCAGATAATACCAGTCCCAAAACATAGTTCTGCAACTCTTCTATGTAAGAATGCCTAAGCACACATGCTCATTACTTATGGGTTGTGCAAACCAGTCCAAAGTACCATATACAACCTGCTATGTGAGAATCAGGACAAGACAATAGATATTCCCATTACATAGATAAAAGGAAAACCCAACAGAAGCCTCCCACCTAAGCTAAGGATTAATGTGATTGAAGCTCTGGAACTAAATTTTCTGATCTTCATCAGCTACATTCATCATTCACTTTGCTCATTACTTAGTACCCAAGCTGATTCTTTAGAGACATTTGAGCTAGTTCATAAAGTCTAACAAGTCTAACAAATGAACTGATAAGATTTGATTTAATTAGGAGACAAGTCCTGTTATTCCACATTCATAGGCTTCCTGATTCAGACAAGTCTCTCCTGTCTTCTCTGTTCAGAGCTATTCAGGAAAAAAAATTGTTTTTCACTTAACAAATACATGCTTGAAACTGGAAAGGGTGGGTGGTTTACTTCTAAAGCCATATTACTGGTTTTTAGTGAAACTTCATAAAACCCTAGACAATAGATTAGAACCTCATGATCACATAATATTTACTTAGCACTCATAGAATGTATTCGGAACAAAATACTTCTTGTACCTTGTTCAAACTATGACCTGACTGCTAGTCATCTTGATAGGAAAGCTTATTGTGGCCATCCAGTTTTAAAGATTATTTATTTATTTTAATAATCCAAGGATCTGTGATTTTGTCAGTGATGTAGACCACAGCACACATACCCCATGTTTTAGTAGACAGCCTTTGAGAGTTAGCTGAAGCTAAAAATTCCATCCCTCTAACCCAGTGATGACTGTCTCCTGTTTTAGCTAGGACTATTTGGACAAAAGAAATTCACTCTATGAACCAAAGACTTTCCACAGCTTTATTTAGAGTCATCTTTGATCCATAATGAGGTATCAAAGAAGGACTTTACTGAAGATGAGGACACTTATTCCTGGGAAATATTGTAGGTTGGTCTTACCTAGAATCATAGGAACTTAGAGTTCACATGGGAGGTAACCTTGGAGGTCATCTAGTCCATCCTGACCTATAAGGAAACTGAGATTCAGTAGGTAAAGTAACTCACCCAAAGTCACACAAGTAGCAAGAAATGGATTTGGGATTTGAATTCAAGTCCCTTTCTCCTGAATCACATACAGATTTCTATGCAGAGTCGTTTGACATCATTACAAATAATTTAACAAGAATACAGCTAAGTGTGAACCATACTGAAGGGAGAAAGAATTTTTTTGTTTACCATGAGTCAATTACTTAGGACTCTTCAACAGTTAATAGAATGCTAGGAACATAGAATTATAGATTTTAGAAGTGAAGATAGCATTCTCCAATGCACTCATTTTACCTATGAGAAAACTGAAGCCCAGAAAGGTCTAGAGAGTTGTCACAAGTCTTACAGGTAAAAGGGAGCACAATCAGGATTCAAACCCAGGTCGTTTTATTCCAAATGTAGTCATCTTTCAAACTATCCCACACCATAATGGGATCATGCCCCTAAACGGCATAATACAAATTAACATTTTAAAAGGATACATAGTAAGAACAGTAATAGTGAGTTTTCTAATGGTTACATTAAAAGTATCCAATTAAAGAAACATGTCTTACCTATACACACAAGTAGGTATAGAGGAGATGTTACGGTACTGTGAAAAGTTTAAAAGGCACTAGTTTTGAAGAAGAAAAAAAGTAGGTTTGAGTCCCTGTTCTGACATTAATCTCTATAAAACAGTGGGGAACAAGCATTTGTTAATACCTACTTTACATTCAACACTAGTTGAGGTAGAAAATGCACAGAGCTATGACCTGGATTTTGTCCTCAAGAAGTTTGAAATCCCATTAGAGAAGCACCAAGGAAGCACACAAAACTAATGCAAAAATGCAATGTAAGTCAGCGTGTTGGTTGAAGATGAGGAGTAAGGAAGAAGGCAGAGCCAAGAATCCAAGATTTCAAGCATGGATCACTGGAACACTGATTGTATCAAGTAAGAAGCAGCATAGTACAATAGAACAAACATGGACTGAAAATCAGGGCAGCTAGGTGGTGCCATAGTGCGCAGAGCACCAAGCATGGAGTTAGGAACACTCATCTTCCTGAGTTCAAATCTGGTCTCAGACACTTGCTAGCTGTGTGACCCTGGCAAGTCGCTTAACCCTGTTGCCTCAGTTTCTTCATCTATAAAATGAGTTGGAGAAGGAAATTGCAAACCAGTATGTTCCATATGGGGTCACAAGGAGTCAGACACAACTAAAATGAACAATGGACTGAAAATCAAGACTTTGGGACACAGATCTCAGCTCTGCCACAAAGATGTAGTATGCTCATGAGCAGGAACTTTGTTTTTCTATGCCTTAGTTTCCTTTTTTTTCAAATGTAAATGAAGGGATGAGATGGAGGGAGGGAAACTGGAACTCAAAAATTGAAAAAAAAAGAATTTTTTAAAAAATATAATTGGGAAGTATTTGTAAATAAATAAAAATATATTAAGAAAAAATGTAAATAAAGAAGTAGGGTCTGACTACTAAGGCCCTTTCCAACTCAAACATGATCTATGAACTTCCTATGAATAATCTATGACATGTGATCATCCAACCTCAACTTAGACACTCCCTGCCATGGGGAGCTCACTCCATTGCCAGAAGCCCCATTCATCCACAAATGCAATAAAAGGAGTTGCAATTTTATATTGTCACTACACAATGTCTCTTAGGGTTATCACTTGATGAGCATATTGAATAAACTTCACCTTTGTTCTAGATCTGTTTAAAGTAACAAAACACAAAATCCTTTTCAATCTTCTGTATATGTTAATTCAAAAATCTGTTTTCTATTGTATTATTCTAAAAGCCTATGCTTTCTTTCCTGATTAGTATTTGAAACACAAAAACAAACCAATACATTTCTTAGTCATATTCTCTTTTCCTACTTAACCGAGATATTCTTTTGTGTATATGCAAATTTAAAGTTTACTTCTTTTGCTTTCCAGGCTTTTATAAACTCTGTAAAAGCAAGCAGAAGCCAGGTTTTTAATCATTGTTTTTATAAGAAGCAGCATGGCACAGGAGATTGAGAGGCAGCCAGAAAACCTGGGTTCAAGTCCCTCACCTGACAAATCACTTAAACCCTTAGGCAAATTCCTGCACCTATATATTATAGAGAAGATATCCTACACTGGTAGAAGAAATTCCCTCATCCTGGAGCTTTCCACATTAATAAAATGATAGGTCTCATCCCTATCCCTGGTACACCCTTTTCAGTTGTTATATATTACTAAGAACATAGGTTAAGTAATCCATGCTGATTAATAAATAGATATTATTTCAGTGACAAGTATATATAAAGCCTTTTGTTTTGTGGTATGAAGTCTCTTATATTTAATACCACTTTGGTATAAGAGCTTAAGTTTTAGAAAGATTTTGACAAAGTTGTTGTTCAGTCATGTCTGACTCTTCATGACCCCATTTAGGGTTTTCTTTGCAAAGATACTAGACTGGTTTACCATTTCCTCCTCTAGGTCATTTTACAAAGGAGGAAACTGAGGCAAACAGGTCACATAGTGTCTGAGGCTGGATTTGAACTCAGGTCGTCCTGACTCCAGACCCAGAGCACTATCCATTGTACCACATAGTCACCCCATTTTGATAACTAGTTCAACATAAGTGGTTTCCCTTGTAATACTATGTATTTTATTTTATCTATTTTAAAATGTTATTCTGAGAAGGTATCAACAGACTTCACCAGACTGGCATATATCCATGCCACAAAAAAGATTAAGAATCTCTGTGACTAAAAACATCAGAATCTATTACATACCTATGTCATGAAGTAAACAGATAAACAGGCTAGTTATAAGGATGAACTGAATTCAAATACTGCCTCAGACAATTACTAGCTATCTGTATGACCCCGGGAAAGTCATTTAATGTCTAGTAGCCTCCGTTTCCTCATCTATAAAATGCAAAGATTGGGTTTGGTGGCCTCTAAAGTCACCATTGGATTTAAACTTAAGTTTCTGTGATTTTCACATGGCAAAGGATATTCCCATGAAATAGAGCTTACAGGGATGAGCAAATGCTACTCCAAAACCCCAGCCCTGCAAAAGTGTGGGTTAATCCCACAGACAGATCCCTGGGCAAATCAAACATTTATACTCTCCAGGAGGCCAACCCAAGTGGGTTTAGCCTTGGCTAGTCGTATGTAGGGCACATGATACAGAGCACAAGCTAGGCATAGTTAAACCACCCTCCATTAAATCTGAGGCAGAGGGTGGAGGCCAGAGAAAAGAAAGCAGCTAAACCTGTGTTTCTATAACTCCAGCTAATCCTGTTGGGTGAATTCAAGTCTTGGAGCCTCTTAATCTGGCAACTTTCACTTGCTATAAATTCTCTCTGTCAGATTGCAGTTACATAAGAAGCCTCTCAAAGGTCCCTGAAGCCCAGACATCCAAGCAGGAAAGTATATTTACCCATAAAATATATTTCTTTTTAGAAAAAAAAAACAATATGCAAAGAGATGTTCCAAAGGATAATTAACAAAAAATCCAATCCACCTTCCTCTTCATGTAAAGCAGTTTTCTGTGTTATTTTAGGATCTTTGAGAAAATGGAATTATGTCAAAATACTCAGCAAAGCAATGATTTCTCTCTCCAAGTCCAAGAAGTACCCACTCATCTCCTAAGAATCCCAGCAAAAGGCCATCTTCCAAAGGTCCTTTTACAGGAATTTCACTTCATATTTATTGCTGCCTCTTAAGAGGACACTTACCCAAAGCATATCCCAATAGCAGGAGTTTCATTCGTAGTCAATTCCTCAAATACTAATTATGTGGCTACCATATGCAAGGCAAAATGCATATTTGCATTTTAACATCTGACACTAACAGAGCTGACAATGATTTTCTGGGTCTCCCCCACCCCCAGCTGACTTTTTCGCATCATCTTCCCGCACAGCCAAGTCAAACACACCCATCTTCATTTACAATCAAACTTCATGCAATAATGCTGGTAACTCACCCTTCAGGTTTGCAAAATACTTGCCTCACAAGAACACTTTGAGTTGCATAGTGCAAGTATTACTATCCCCATTTTAAAGAAAAGGAAACTGAGGATCCCAGAGGTTGAATGGCTTATGGGATTGCTTATAAGGTTATAACTCTAAAGCTGGTGGGTAACTTAGAGGTTATTTAGACCAACCCACTCATTTGACAAATAAAGATCTGAGGCCTAGAGAGGTTAGATGACTTGCCCCAAGTTACATAGATAAGAGGTGGCAGATCTGGCCATTAAACTCAGGTCTGCTGTCTCCAAGGTCAGTATCTTAACTTCAGTAACTCATTGAACCAAGGTCTCTGGACTCCAAGAGCAGACACGCACCACACACACACACACACACACACACACACACACACACACACACACACACACACCACCTTGCTGATGACTTCGCTAAAAGTCAGCTGTAATGACTCATTCAGCCTTGCTTCTACAGGCAGCACCAACAGTGATGAAGCCCTGGGAAATATAACAGCCTTCCTTTTCTACTATCCTCCTTCCAGACAAGAGCAAAGGGGTTTGGGGGTGTGGGGCAGGGAAAAGTACTAGGGAATCAACTCTGCTAAGCCTCAATCCCACACACATACCCACATAATTGTATATACATAGATAAAATAGCTGTAGATATAAATATACACATATATGGTAAGTTCTTTATTTTTTTTATTTTGCCAAGATGAAATTATTTTTAAGCGTGGCTCACTGTAGAGAAATCAACATTCTCTTGCATTATTTTGCTCTTCTAGGATGACAGAAATTCTATCACCCATGAAATGTGGGATCTTCAAATTCTCATCCTTGGATCACAAAAGCAAATCTCCTCAAAAGAGACCTTCTAAAAAAAAGTTATTTCCAGTCCCTATGTCTGTCTGTCTGTCTTCCTGCCTCTGTCACTCTGTCTCTGTCTCTGTCTGTCTGTCTGTCTCTGTCATGCATGACTGGACTAGGTAGGAAGAGCACACTGGGGCATTAGTGGGGTGTCTGTCAGCCTGCCAGATATTGGCATCTATGTGATCAGAAATAAATAAGTTAACATATCAGCCAAGTATCCACAGTCAGCTTGGGCACAACTATTCATTTCACTGATGGTTATGATGGGTATTGATGAGGTAATGCCAACGAATCACAGATATACAAAGAAACAAGTTCAACTAGGAGATAAGATATAAGGATAGGGGAAAGCACCCTAATGGTATTATGGAATTACAAAGTCCACGGTATTTACTCTTTTTGCAGATAAGCCAGGGGATGTTAACATGGAATGGATGTGGGCTAAAGCGAGCAGTCAAAGTGAGTTTTTCCATCTCTCCAATAGTCTCCTTGCTAACAAGAATGACGCTAGACTGGGCAGTTTTCTAACTGTGTCCAGGCCCAAATATGCTTTAACTCCTCAACCTTGTCATCTGCCTTGTACGGCAATAAAAATGGACAATGAATCACAGCTCCAAGGCTTCTGTAACAGTCCACATTTTTCATAATCATTCAATCCATGAGCCAAGAAGTATTTATTAAGTGCATTTTCTCAGATAGTGGGGATACAAAGACAAAAAACAAAAAGACACAATCCCTGCCCTTGAGAAGCTTACATTCTATAGGGAGACATCACATACATAAGGTAAAGGTTCTTAATCTGGGGCCTGTGAACTTTTAAAAAAATATTAAAATAACTTAATTTTAATATAATTGGTTTATTTCATAGTCTTGTATATTATGCTTTATATATTTAAAGACATTCAGAGAAAGTGACCTTTGGCTATGGCAGCCTGGAATGTCAAAGGGGTCAGTGATACAAAAAGAGGTTATGATGAAAGGAACATATACTAGGTAAAGGACAGGTTGGGGTTGGGGGGGAGATGGGAGGCAGTAGCAGTGATAGAAATCAAGTGAGCCTTCATATAGATGACACCTGAGCAGATTTTTGAGGGAAACAAGGGGATAGTACAAGGCAGAAGTAAAAACAGAATGCATTCCAGGAGTAGGAAACAGCCAGGGCACATGGGACATGTAGTGTTGTGTGGGAGGAAGAGCAAGAAGGCCCGTTTGGCTGGGCCATAGTGTGTGAGAAATGAAGTAATATATAATAAGGTTAGAAAGATAGGTTGGGGTCAATTTGTGAAGGGCTGTAAAAGCCAAAGGAATTTATTTATGTCAAAACATTGCCAATAAAAAAGGTCAGGAACGTGACAATGTTGAGGTCTCCAGATATTTCAAATATTTCAAGGAAGAGAGCAAAGGGGAGTGGGGGTGGAGGCAGAACAACCAAGTATTTGAAAATTGCTTCTTCCTCAATTTGAAGCAGTGGCTTAAAATGTATACGGATGGGGAACCTGTGGCCTGGAGGCTACATGTGGCCCTCTAGGTCCTCAAGTGCAGCCCTTTGACTGAATCCAAACTTCACAGAACAAATCCCTTTAATAAAAGGATTTGTTCTGTAAAACTTGGACACAGTTGAAAGGTAGCACCTGAGGACCTAAAGGGCCACATGTATGGCCTTGAGACCTCAGGTTCCCCACCCCTGGTATAGAATATTCACATCAAAGTTTCTCACACCTCTTCTGAATTTCTTATCTTAGTGGTTGAACACTCAAACCTCCCTCCAACCTTAGAAATGACAACAGGCTCTTGCTACTAATGGCAAATCCCACTTTAAAATATTTCCTGAATGATTGACCTTACTGATGTTCTTTTTTCATCTCAAGGAATAAAGGACAGTCCACATTCAAATGTGGATTTTTTTTAGTAGATTCTTTGTACAAACTGCACACTGTGCATTCAGCTCTATCCCTGAGCCTAACATCAATCTAGAGATAGAAGGGAATTCAGAGGTCACATGGTCCAACTCCCTCATTTTACAAATGGAGAAATTGAGGCCCAAGAAGTCAAGCCTATTTCCCCAAGTTAAACATGTAAGAAACATTAGGAGTGAGATTTGAACTCAGGTCTACTGACGCCAGAGCCAGTTGTTCTTTCCACTGTATTGGTGTTCCTTCCACTGTACCACCCTGCTAGGAAGAAGGAAATAAGTAAACAAGTTAAGTGCCTACTACGTGCCAGGCACCATACTAAGCACTTTACAAATATTATCTGGCTTGATGCCCACAATAACCATGGGAGTTAGATGCTGATATCACCCCCATTTTACAGTTTGGGAAACTGAGGCAGATAGCACTTAGATGATTTGCTTAGGATCACACAACTAGCAAGTGGCTGAGGTGGATATGAACTCAGGTCTCCCTGATCTCACATCCATCCACCGTGCCACCTAGCTGCATCTAAGATATACAGAAGAGTACTCCTTTGAAACTTAGACACAGAAGATAGCTCTAGTCCCATTAACTGCAAAGAGAAAAAATACATCAAAGCCTTGACTGATCTTTTCATGGACCTCGAGGCCATAGGTTCAATGAGAGGCTTACTAATATTTCCAAATGCTGTGTTTATCATTTTTCCTTCAAAAAGCATAAAGGTAAGAATGGGCTATCATTCTTCCCCTCCCCCACCCCCATGTAAGAAGGGAAGTCAATTTAAACAGTGTGATTAGGATCTTACAGTTATTCAGTCTAATTTAATTAAACAAGCATTCATTAAACATCCATAAAGAGTTGGCCTATCTTTGTGAATAGGGCACAGGCTTGGTGTTAGAAAGACCTGAGTTCAAGGGCTTCCTCTAATACACACTGGCTCTGTGACCACAGGAACATCTCAGAAGCCCAGGTAGTTCTCTAAGATTATACATTACAAACAAATTGCTGGCCTGCCTTGGTGGAAGAAGTCTTCCCCAAAGATGAAATCACAAAAAAAAACCCTGCAAAAAGCAGAAGGGGACAAACAAAATAAATGGTGAGGATATAACGACAAAAGGAAAACCCTTCTTACCTAAAGGAACTTTCTTATTCCTGGAACTCACATGTACAGCTAAGTATAATATAAAGTAGGAAATGAAAAAAGTAGCAGAGAGAATGTGGATTATTATAGGATTAACTGAGGAAGGAAGTTAATAAATACCAGAACTTTTAGAGTAGATTAATGATTCTCAAACTTCTCAGGACCTCTTTACACTCTTAAAATTTTTTGAGGACCCCGAAGAGCTTCTATTTTTATATATATTTTTGTATATTCTATATAATATATTACCATATCAAATATATATACCATACCATATTAGAAATTAAATTTAATTATATATAATATACATATATATTATATATATATATATAATTATAATAAAATTTAATTAAAATATCTCAGTAATCTCGTGAAAATAGTTTTGACCTCATGGACCCCCTGAAAGAGTCTTAGGGATCCCTAGACCACACTTTTATACTCCACAGAAGAAAAGAAATTAGGTGAATTAGTATCAGATGGGTAGGTGACATCAATCAATAAACATTTATTAAGTGCTTATTGTGTTCTAGCAACTATGCTGAGCTCTGGAATAGAATGCAGGATGCAGGTCACCTGAGTTTAATTTCTGTCACCACCTACTAGTTGTGTCATCCTGGGCAAGTCACTGTAACCTCTCTCTGTCTCACCTTCCTCATCTGAGAAATGGGTGTAATAATAGCACTTATAGGGTAGTTATAATGATAAAATGAGATGGCATATGTACAATTTTTGTAAATTTTAACATGTTTTCCAAATATTAGCTATTATTATAATTTCTCATACCTCAGGTTCCTAGATTCAGAGCTGGGACTTAAGAGGTCATCTAGTTCAACCTGCTGCTCCCTATTTCACCTATGAGGAAACTGAGGCACAGAGAAGTTAGTCGGTTTGCCCCAGGTCAAACAGTTGGAAAGTGGAAGAGATAAACTTCAAGCTCGGGTTTTCTGACTCTAGTTACAGTGTTTTCAAAAGTGAAATTGGCCTTGAAGATTGTCTCACTGGTATCAACTTTCCTCTATTGGCGGATGCACGTAGCATAAGATTAACGTTTTTGTTTGTCACCTGCCAGACTGTGGTATGTTTACACTTCAGATATAGAGTCAGATTTGTGTTCAGCTCCAAAGCTGCCACATTCCATTTCACCTTCTGGGGAATGCTTCAGAATTAGGGACTCTCTTCTCTTTCTAAAGCCTGAGCCTTGAGAAGATGATCTTCCCTGGCTGGTAGCCCCCCCACCCCCCAGGTCTCCCTCTCTTTCCATTTTCAGCTTCTTCCTTGGCCTGGAGTGAGCTAGGAGTTCGAACCCCACTCAAATGGGCTGTACAGAGGAGCCATGGTCGGTACTGCCCGGCTTGTTGAATCATGACTTTCTCCGGTTCGATGCTCTGGCAGTTTGGTGCCAGGGTGCATGTAGTATCAGGCGAAGAATGCAATAAATTATTCAGTGACAAGAGGAAACGATGGGGAGGGGGCAGAGAGATAGAGATGGATATGGAGAATAAAGACAAATATTTTCTGTACAAGTACACACAGTGCCATGGGGAATAAACCTTTTCAAAGCAAAGGCTGCTTTACTGTAAATGTTTTGATGTGGGGAAAATTAGGAACAAGTTGGGGTTTGAGAGTTCAGAGGCTGAAATGAAAGAATTTGAACTTGATTTCTGTGGGAACTTGGGAAATTCTGTCCCTTTCCAAGAGACAAAAACTTTAGTTTAAATTTTCTTTACAAAGAAGGGAAAAGTATGATATCCAAACACCTGGACTGATGCCTCCTTTGGAATTAAACATGTGTTTGCTTACAATCAGCAGCTTATTGGTAATACATATCAGAGGAGAAGCTCTGGTCTATCACTAGTGTTCCTTCCATTTGTTTGTTTGGTTTTCCCCTGAGTTTCTGAAGAATTGGGTGTGCACATGTTTTTCTTTCATTTTTCCCATAGGTTTTCATATTCTGAGTTCCCTCCAGGACCAAAGGACCTATAGTTCTACAAAATGCCCATCCTTCCAGGTATTTTTTTTTCCATAATAAACATCAGGAATGAACAAAATGCCAGGGAAATCCATTATTACAACTTTATTCTGATCACTGGGGAAAAAATACACACACACACACACACACACACACATGCATGCACGCACGCGCGCGCGCACACACACACACACACACACATGCTAACTTCCAGCCAAATTTTGGCCTCTTACTGGATAAAATTGTGAAGAAACTTGAATTTCCCTTTGCTATTTATCTGGAAAAGAGACTGTAAGCAGAAAGGTAAAAGCCTTTTTTTCTATTCCCCAATTTCTTAACTTATTTACCTGGAATAGGAGGGGAGGGGAGGGTAAAAAATAATTTTGAAGGACCCAAAGGTATTGTTATGCTATGGGAAAAAACATTAAACTGTACGGTTTTTAAAGAGCCACAGATATACAAATGCTCATTATCTTTATTGCAGGCTACATTTTCCCTTGGAGAGAATTAATTTTTTTTCATAGAAGCAAATTAATTTTCTCATATGAGCTTTTCTATTATTACCAGGTTGTTGGTCTGTGTCTGCAAAATGCTAAAGAGGCTCTACAGCATGTCATGTTTTCCCAATCAATGAATTAAGGGAGGCAGATATAGAACTTATAGGCGATTGGTAGCACGCCCAAACAAAGAGAATAACTTCCTTTCACTGATGGAAAGGAAATGTTGGTTCTAGTTGCACCAGAAAGATAAAACAAACAATGTTTTGGGCAGATGATGAATAATGATGAGGGCAAAATCAAGCAAATAGTATCAAAGGTGAAACTCAGTTGCATCTAAAGTATATATAACATGTTTTGGTTAATGGACCAGTAACTGGCTAACATCGGTCAGATTATAAGCAAATCATTGTACACCCCAAAGAAGAAAGGAAACAAATATTTATTAAACATGTACTGGGTGACAGGCAGTGTGCTAAGTGCTTTACAAATATCTTATTTTATACACATACCAAGCCTATGAGGTGCGGACTTCTATGATCCCCATTTTATAGCTAAGGAAACTGAAGCAGACAAAAGTTAAATGACTTGCCCAGGGTCACACAACTAGTAAGTGACTAAGGCTGGATTTCAACACACGTCTTCCTGACTCCGGGAGAGACCAACTGGAATGCCCAAATAAGGAAATATATCGTAGTATATCTGACAAGAGAGAGAGAGAGAGAGAGAGAGAGAGAGAGAGAGAGAGCGAGGGAGAGAGAGAGAAAGAGAGAGAGAGAGGGAGAATAAAAATGAAAATTTATAAATGAGTATTATATATTATTTAAGACAGGATAATCCTGAAATAAGTGGATTTTAGATTTATCAATGGACAACTAAATGGGGCAGTGCCTGGAGTCAAGAGGATCCATCTTCCTGAATTCAAATCTGGCCTTAGATACTTACTAGCTGTGTGACCCTGGGCAAGTCACTTAACAACCCTGTTTGCCTCAGTTTCCTCACGTGTAAAATGATCTGAAGAAGGAAATGGCAACCCCTCCAGTATCTCTGCCAAGAAAATACAAAATGGGGTCATGAAGAGTTGGATATGACTGAAATGACTGAACAACAAGAAGAACTGTTAATTCAAAACAAATCTAAAAGGAGGCTTACAAAATATAAATGTACAGCAATGACTTGAAGTACATTACTGCCTTAGTATATAAAGAGGCTTTCAAGATAAGATGAAGGATGTTTATATATCCAATGAAGAAGTGAGTGGTTTTTCTTTTCAAGATGAAAATAAATACAATGTTACTTACAAGACTTTACAAAGTCTTTTGCATTCATTGAACTTCATAAAAACCATATTCGTAGTAGGTACCACAGGTATTATCATCATTTTACAAACAAGTTTGCTCATGATCACACAGTTAATAAGTGTTAAAGGCATTATTTGCACTTGGGTATTCCTGACTCTTAAGTCAAGCACACTATCCATAATGCAGTTCTTCCTCTACATCTCAGGGGGATGGATTATCCAAGCTCCATGTTGGTCTTCAGAATACTAGATTGGCAGGATTTTCCTACTATAGACATTTATTCTATTTTCTGCCCTTGGCATACTTTAGAAGGGTAGAATGGGACATTCTGACCTAGGAATTTCAATTTCACATGAAATGAAGCCTCTGTTCTTTTGCTCAAAGTACGTCCATAGAACCTCATTTGCAGACAAGGGCCACAGCTCATGGTTATCATCTTGTACTGAAGCATAAACCAAGCAGGATTAGTCATTTAGGAGATGAGAGGCCACACCAAGGATCACATTTGTCTGATCACTATCTCATTTTATGTGGATGCTTAGAGTGAATTGAAATGGAAGAATTTTTTTTTAATTTAGATGTGCAACCTTTTTATGGAAACAAAGCCAAAAAGATGTTCTTTATGCAATTATAAAGCAATCCATAAATAAAACTCTCCTAAGAAACAGAAATTGTGTCTGGGTAGCAATTGTTAGAGCAGAATGAGGAAAAATGATCTCTTTGTCCCTTAAGAACTAACAATTGTTTAGTTTCTTTATGCCTATGTATTGAGAAATTGCCTTTACTATGTAGAAGGGTAGGAAAGTGTTAACAGAAATGACCAAGTCCCACTGCTCTTCCCTTCAAGTCATTTCAATAAAAGATAATTATTATTTCTAGAAACAATTTCATATATATGTATAATTATATATATTTATCATATATATATATATATATATATATATATATATATATATATTTCTTGACTTCATTTCATAGCATAAGAAGAAAGAGAGATTATTAGGCATCATTTGTGTAACCCATCAAAGCCATAGAATGTCTCAATAGTCTTTATCAATTGTTATAAAAGTACACCAATCAAAAGACCCTGTTCTTTTGGAGTTCCTGTGGGGAGGTAATATTAACAGCTTCTTCAGAAGTGAGCAAGAAAGGAGTGACACGCATAGCACACTCAGAAGTATAAGACCAGCAGTGGGCAGTGACAATTACAGTTGTGAAAAAGAGGCTAGAAAATGACAACTGATCTGTCACTGAAAATTTGTCCTCATACCATGTACCCAGTACATGTTGCTGTGCTGGCTGGTTCTGGGGCAGAAGAAACAGAAATAAGATGCTGCCTTAATTGAAACTCTAGGAGATTATATGCACATTCTTTGCTCCATCTTTCACCATAGTCTTTTCCAATGCAACTGAAACTTTCTTCTCATTCGTATCAGTATTCTCTTTACTGGTGCCAACCACAATGTACACATCTTCTCATCCTGTGAAAGAAGCATAGTGTAATAGAGAGGATACTAGATTTGGAATTAGGATGACCTGGGTTGAAATCCTGTTTCTGACAGCAGCAATGGGATCAGGGGAAAACCTCAATTTTGCTGAATCTAAGTCTCTTTATCTATAATATAGAAATGATAATGTCTTTTACAACTGACTTATGGGTTGTTGGGATCAAATTGTCTAACATTTGTAAAATGCTTTGTAAACCTTGGAGCATTGTAGCACAGCAGAAAGAGTGCTTTACTTGGAGTCAGAGGACTCAGGTTGGAATAACAATAATAGCAAGGAGTATCCCAGGTCTCCTTCTTTCTAAGATATCTGACCTTGAGCAAATTGGCTGACATTGTCTCTGTGACTCAGTTTCTTCCTCTGAAAACAAGGGGATTGGACTATATATCCTCTAAGTTCTCTAAATCTAAGATTCTGAAATGTTTAACATCTGGTCTCAGATACAGAAAAATCAGAGTCCACTAGAGGGTGAATTATTTGTATTTATCAAAAATATTAAAAATTGAAGAATCGTAAATGTCCCATAATTAGGAGTGTGGCTGAACAGATTATTGAATACCAATATAATGGAATACTAAGTATAATGGAATGAAGACAAACAAGTAGAGGAATATAAAGAAATGTGGTAAGAACTTTCTGAAGTAAAACAAATTAAAAAAAAGTAGAACCAAAAGATTAGAGCATATGCCATCTGTTTATGACATATAAAAAGAAAAGAGAAGGAAGGGAAAGAAATGGCCAAAGAACCATGACGAAAATAACAGTGATTGAAAAGGTTTCATTAGATTTTATACATTAAAATTCACTCATTTAAATGTAGGTAGTGCCTAAGCAAGTTTAATTAGGCTTTTTGTCATTCTGATGCCCCTGATTCTTCTTGACTCCACTAGGGGTTTTCTGGGCAAAGATAGTAGAGTGGTTTGTCATTTCCTTCCTTCTCCAGATCATTTTACAGATGAGGAAACTGAGGCAAACGGGATTGCGTGACTTGCCCAGGGTCACACAGCTAATATGTATCCGAGGCTGGATTTAAATTTATGATGATAAATCTTCCTGATTCCAAGCCCAGTGCTCCATCCATTGCACTAATTAATTAGGTGCCCAATTATTTAGACTTATTTATATTCAATATTTAGCTGCCCAAATACTGGAAAGTCTAGCAGTGTCATCCCCTTGAAGCTCTGCTCTTTTATGCATGTGTGGAATTTAAAACCCAGGCTTAGGGTTCTTCAAGTCTACTGTTTCAGAGCTCAGCCTTTGCTGGGTACTATACCAAGATGGAACTGTCCTTAACATGGTGGACAATAGACTGTACATCTATTGTGTCAGGACTGTCCTTGCTAAATGTGGAGAGTATCATCACTAACATACTGACTGCTGTAATTCATGAAGAACTGTCTGTGAAAGTGGGGAGGGAATGTGATTTAGGTTGGTTCAGGAAATATCCACCCAGATGAAATTATGGCTCTTTCAAAGTATAGAAACATAGGTATGGGATAGGATACTGTCTGTAGATCACTCAAATGTGTAAGCCAAGTCAATCCTACTCTAATGGATCTCCATAGGAGAATTCGTAATAATAATTTTTAAAGTTTGATATTAATTATATTAATAGTTTGATCATATAATAACAATAGCAATAATAATAACATAAAATGAAAACCAGTATAGTTAGTGGATGGAGAGGCTGCCTTTCAGTTAGGAAGACCTGAGCTCTCAAGTCTTGTCTCTGATCCACATTAGCTATGTAATCCTGAAAGTCACTTTACTTCTTACTGCCCAAGACTATTAATTACAGAATAGTTCTAGACCTCTTTCCTAATTAGAAGTTCTATGGTGAAATCACAAATATAAATAACAAGAAACATTTTAAAAAATGAAAAGTAAAGTCTTGCAAAATCCAATCAAAATCTCTGCTTTAACCTGTCCTAACTATTAAATCAGTTGAACTAACTCTCAATTGCATGAAGCTATACACCATCAAATTTCATCTTTCATTCTCCATTTGCTTATTTATGACAGCAAGGATTTCAAAGGAATCGAGATCATCACTGTTTTCTTTATAAAAAGTGATTACTCATGTGAGGGGAAAAAAAGGACCCTAATATTTGTGAAATGCTATCTGCTTTGAAATAACAGGCAACAAATTCATTAGTAGATTAAATTCCACATCATAACTGTGAATCACATGCGTGATATCTTGAACACTCTGGCCAATTATGAAATCTGTTCCCTTTTTGATTCACTTTAATTATTTTCCAAGTAGCAGAAGCCACATCTAATCAATCAACACATTAAACAATAAATAAAATCAAGAATGTAAAAAATGAATAGTAAGCATTACCAAAATTAAGCCATCATCATTGGGATGCATCAATAAGCAGGTAGATGAGGCTTCTTTAGGGATTTTTATGACAAGAATGAACCAAATTTTTTATTGAAAGGAAGTTGTCAGCATAGTCATATTCAAATGTGACCAAGAGTGTTTAAAGACCTCCTGCCTTGTGGAAGTATTGGATAAGGTAGGAAGGCTAATACCTTACAAAGAATACTTTACAAAGTAGAAGTAGAAGTGGGGGCCAGGGAAGCTAGTCAGTCAATAAGCATTTATTAAGGCATTGTACTAAGACAAACCACAAGTTAGATAGATATGGAATAGAGAATGAAAAATACATACTAGGTTGAGGATTATTTAATCACTGGACCATTACAAATCTGTGACCAACTGCAGAGAGATTCTTATCTTATGATGGTGTCAAACTCAAATAGAAATGGGAGGTCACTAAGCCACATACTGACTTGGAAAACTACAAATGTTTACATTATTTCTTTTTTTATTATTATGCCAACACATTAAAATTGGATAGGAATTACAATTTTAATCTGGTTTGGGTTGTACTTAGGAATGTTATGAGCCACATACAGCTCACAGGCTGCTTGTTTGACATCCTCTGACTTATATCATTGGAGAACCAATCTAATATACATTAGAGGTGCTTATCACCACAAGCTTGGCCAGGAACAATAAGGGGTTTTTGATTTAAATTTATTTATTTAACATATTTGGTTTTCAGCATTGATTTTCACAACAGTTTGAATTACAAATTTTCTCCCCATTTCTACCCTCCCCCCCACTCCAAGATGGCGTATATTCTGGTTGCCCTGTTCCCCAGTCAGCCCTCCCCTCTATCACCCCCCTCCCCTCTCATCCCCTTTTCCCTTCCTTTCATGTAGGACAAGATAAATTTCTACGCCCCATTGCCTGTGTATCTTATTTTTTAGTTGCGTGCAAAAACTTTTTTTTTTTGTTTTTGAACATCTGTTTTTAAAACTTTGAGTTCCAAATTTCTCCCCTCTTCCCTTCCCATCCACCCTCCCTAAGAAGTCGAGCACTTCAACCTAGGCCACGCATGTATCATTATGTATAACCCTTCCACAATACTCATGTTGTGAAAGGCTAACTACATTTTGCTCCTTCCCAACCCATCCCGCTTTATTGAATTTTCTCCCTTGACCATGTCCCCTTTCAAAAGTGTTTGTTTTGATTACCTCCACCCCCATCTGCCCTCCCCTCCATCATCCCCCTCCTTTTATTTTTTTTTTATCTTCCTCCCTCTTCTTTCCTGTGGGGTAAGATACCCAACTGAGTATGTATGGTATTCCCTCCTCAGGCCAAATCTGATGAGAGCAAGGTTCACTCATTCCCCCCTCACCTGCCCTCTCCCCTCCTCCCACAGAACTGCTTCCTCTTGCCACCTTTATGCGAGATAATCCAACCCATTCTATCTCTCCCTATCTCCCTCTCTCAGTATGTTGCTCTCTCATCCCTTAATTTCATTTTATTTCTTTTAGATATCTTCCCTTCATCTTCAACTCACCCTGTGTCTGCTCTCTCTCTTTTACATATTATATATATATATATATATATAACCATATACATATACATACATACACATGCATACATATACACATAGATACATACATACATACACATTCACTTATATATATACATAAACATATATATATGCATATTCCCTTCAACTACCCTAATACTGAGGTCTCATGAATCATACACATCATCTTTCCATGTAGGAATGTAAACAAAACAGTTCAACTTTAGTAAGTCCCTTGCAATTTCCATTTCTTGATTACCTTTTCATGTTTCTCTTGATTCTTGTGTTTGAAAGTCAAATTTTCTATTCAGTTCTGGTCTTTTCACTGAGAAAGCTTGAAAGTCCTCTATTTTATTGAAAATCCATATTTTGCCTTGGAACATGATACTCAGTTTTGCTGGGTAGGTGATTCTAGGTTTTAATCCTAGCTCCATTGACCTCCGGAATATCGCATTCCAAGCCCTTTGATCTCTTAATGTAGAAGCTGCCAGATCTTGGGTTATTCTGATTGGGTTTCCACAATACTCAAATTGTTTCTTTCTGGCTGCTTGCAGTATTTTCTCCTTAATCTGGGAGCTCTGGAATTTGGCAACAATATTCCTAGGAGATTTCTTTTTGGGATCTATTTGAGGAGGCGATCGATAGATTCTTTCAATTTCTATTTTGCCCTGTGGCTCTAGAATATCAGGGCAGTTCTCCTCGATAATTTCTTGAAAGATGGTATCTAGGCTCTTTTTTTGATCATGGCTTTCAGGTAGTCCAATAATTTTTAAATTATCTCTCCTGGATCTATTTTCCAGGTCAGTGGTTTTTCCAAGGAGATATTTCACATTGTCTTCCATTTTTTCATTCCTTTGGTTCTGTTTTATAATATCCTGATTTCTCATCAAGTCACTAGCTTCCACTTGCTCCAATCTAATTTTTAAAGTAGTATTTTCTTCAGTGGTCTTTTGGACCTCCTTTTCCATTTGGCTAATTCTGCCTTTCAAGGCATTCTTCTCCTCATTGGCTTTTTGGAGCTCTTTTGCCATTTGAGTTAGTCTGTTTTTTAAGGTGTTGTTTTCTTCAGTGTATTTTTCAGTATTTTTTTGGGTCTCCTTTAGCAAGTCATTGACTTGTTTTTCATGGTTTTCTCACATCCTTCTCATTTCTCTTCCCAATTTTTCCTCTACTTCTCTAACTTGCTTTTCCAACACCTTTTTGAGCTCTTCCATGGCCTGGGACCAGTTCATGTTTTTCTTGGAGGTTTCTGTTGTAGGCTCTTTGACTTTATTACTTTCTTTCGTCTGTATGTTTTGGTCTTCTTTGTCAGCAAAGAAAGAATGCAAAGTCTGAGAGTGAATCTGGGTGCGTTTTCGCTGCCTGGCCATATTCCCAGCCAACTAACTTGACCTTTGAGTTTTTCAGTGGGGTATGACTGCTTGTAAATTACAGAGTTCTATGTTCCACGTTTGGGGGGGAGGTGCCAGCTCTGCCACACCAGCACTGCTCCTTCCCCAAGAACGCCCAACCCGGACTGGGCTTAGATATTCGGCAGGCTGTGCACCCTTGCTCTGATCTACCACTTAATTCCTCCCACCAGGTGGGCCTGAAGCCGGAAGTAACAACAGCTGTAGCTGCCCCACCTCCGCTGCCCCCCGGGGCTGGAAGCCGAACCGCGAACTCCTTCCACTCCCGCAGCTTTTCTCACTAACCTTCTCCGCAGTCTTTGGTGTTTGTGGGTTGAAAAGTCTCGTAACTGCCACAGCTTACTGAATCAGGGTGCTAGGGCCCCCTCTGCCCGGCTTCTAGTCTGGATGGTCCACGCTGCTCAGGCTGGGCTCTGCTCCACTCCGTTCCCAGCTCCCAGCTCCCAGCTCCGAGCTCCGTGTGGGATAGACCTCATGCAGAGACCATCCAGGCTGTCCTGGGCTGGAGCCCTGCTTCCCTCTGCTGTTTTGTGGGTTCTGCCATTCTAGAATTGGTTCAGAGCCATTTTTTATAAGTTTTTGGAGGGTCTCGGTACGGAGCTCACACTATTCCCTGCTTATCAGCTGCCATCTTCTGTTTCTAATAAGGGGTTATTGACTACAACAATTCATAAAGAACAAACCTCTCTTAAAATCACTTTAACATTTTTCATTTTCTTTTTATCATCTTCACCAATCTGGTGGATGTGAAATAGAATCTTAGGGTTACTTTAATATTTATTTCACTTATTATTAGTGATTTGGGCCACGTTTATCATGTGATTGTTGATAGCTTACATTTCTTCATTAGCAAACTACCTATTTACATCCTTTGACTCTTTGTCAACTGAGGCATGACTCATTTGAATCAGTTTCTTTTATATCTTGGAGATTAGACTTTTATCAGAGAAATTTGCTATGAAGATTTTTCTTTTAGCTCCACTAGTTTTGTTTTTGCAAAAAACATTTCCAAAATGTAATCATCTGTGATGTTCTCCAGTCATTGTCTGGCCACAAACTCTTCCTGTATTCAAAGATCTGATCATTTCTTCCTTGTTCCTCCAACTTGTTTATGATGTGACTGTCATCTTTCTATTTGAGCTGATCTTTGTTTATGGCATAAGGTATTGGTCTATATCTAACTTCTACCAGACTGCTTTCCAGTTTTCCTCCTGCAGCTTTTTCTTTTTTTTAAATAGTGACTCATCACTCCAGGATCTGGAGCCTTTGATTTTGTTGTATGGTAGGGCTATGTTACCACTCTCCTCTTGACTTCCTCTGAACTTTAGAACCATACCTCTTCTAGTATCAGCCCACTCTGGAACTTTCCTCCATGCCTAGGGCCTCCTTGACCTGGAACAACCTAAGCCACCCCACCCCCAAGGTTCATTCCCCATGGAATAACCCTCTGGAAGGCCCACCCACTCCTTTCTCCCATTGTTGAGTTTCTCCTCTAGCCTCCTTTTTTTTTTTTTCCTTTTTGTGGAGGGGCTAAGATTATGATTCTGATTTCCTCTGGACTTCAAAACCACACCCTCCCATGGAGTACCTTCATTCCCTACCCCTACCCTTTTCAGATCTTTTTGTGTATTGACTTTCCCCTCATTAGAATAGAAGCTTCTTAAGGACAGGGACTCTCTTTTTGCTTCTATTTGTATCCTGAGTGCCTAACACAGCACCTAGCACATAGTAAGCACTTAACAAAGCCTTGTTTCCTTTCTTTTTGCTTTCTTTCTTCCTTCCTTCACTCATTCATTCTTTTTTTAATTTTTCTTCCTTCCTTCCTTTGCTTCTTCATAACTAATCTGTTCAACAGATCTACTTAAATTTGATGATTACTACTTTGCTTTACAGTTTGAGATTCAGGTACAGCTAAACCCTCTTCCTCTTTAGGTGTAACTAGGGGACAGAGAAAGTATGTTGGACTTTGAGTCAGAATGACCTGAGTTCAAATTCTGACTCAGATACTAGTCACTCCGTGACTGGGCAAATGCCTTAACTTTGATCTTCCCTAGTTACCACACTTATAAAATGAGGATAATAACACTACTTATCTCTTAGGGTTGTTGTGAGGATAAAATAAGGCAATATTTATAAAGTTTTGCAAACCTTAAAGTGAAATATAAATGCTAGAAATTATTATTGTGACTTTTTTCATTATTTCCCTTGAGACTTGTGATGTGTTCATCCTCCAAATAAATTTCATTATTATTTTTTCTAGCTTAATAGTGTAATGCTTTCATAATGTGAATTATATGACAATAAGTAAATTAATTTAGACAGTATTGTCATTTTTATTGTGTTGGCTTAACCTACCCATGAACAATGAATATTTCTCCAAATATTTAGGTCTATATTTTTATAAATAGTGCTTTGTACTTGTATTCACATAGTTCCTATGTGTCTTAGTAGATGGATTTACACACACACACACACACATACGCACACACACATCAAAAGTCCTTAGTTGTGCAAACATAAACAGTTCAAAAATTGAAATGGTTTCATTAAGCTCAATTCAACATCTAGTAATCACTTATTAGCTGCAATGGTAGTACTTGGAAAAGAGAATGCCTGGTTATATCCCAAAAGTAAAGGAAGCTGAGAATAGTGAATAGAAAATGGACCAACAAGTCCGAAAATCCCAGACTCAAGCTCACTCTCTCACATGCAGTGATTATGGGTCTCTGGGCAGGTGACTTCTCAGTCTCCCAGGAATCTCTCTAGGAATATAAATTGCAGATCCTTATTGGTAGAGGGAGGTTACACTTACACACATACTTGGGGGTTTCCTATAGCTATGAAATCCCAACAGCAAAAATGTGCAAAGCTCTGGGGTAGGTTTCATGGATATGAAGGGGAAAGCAAACCAGTACCTGCTCTCAATGAACTCATAGTCTAAAGCAAGGAAGTGGCATGCACCAAATCCATCTAGAAGCATGATTAGAGGCATATGCAGAGTATGAGTTAAATGTACTTCAGTATACTAGCACACACGGCTCACACTTTCAAATAAAAAATCCTCTGGTTAGCATTCAAAGCCCTTCATAATTTCATCTGGCCCTTCTAGTCTTCTTTCATCTTATACCTCTGCACTTATTCTCTTTCTTGAACAAGACACTCTATCCCTCTGCTCAGGGCATTTTCTCAGGCTGTTTCCATTGCCTAGAATACTGTTTCTCTGCATTTCTGCCTCTTATCTTCCCTGGCTTCCTTCATGCCCCAGCTAAAATCCCATCTTGTACTGCAAGCCTTTCCCAATGCTCCAGCTCCTCTCAATTCTCATGCCTTTCTGCTGTCAAATATGTAAGGATAGAGGAGTGGGTCCTGCGTGAGTAGAGCAGAGTCCCTATGTAAGAAGAGGGGGGCTGTCATATAGTGTGGCTCAAAGGGAGGCAGAATAGACATCTCTAGTCTCTTCTCCCCTGACCCTTCTCCAAGGTGGGAAGCAGGAGGCTAGAGCTAGAAGCCATCACTCTGCTCTTCTCAGAGAGAGAGGGTACTAGGCTAGTAATAGATCTATCTGCTCCATTAAATATTACCAGTCTCAATTATATTATTGTGTTCCATCTTACTCCATTTCTGAGGGGGGGAAGGTGGACCCTGAGCTCTATATCCAGATTTTGACTCCTTCCCCACTCAGTGCCATGTCCACAATGAACATGCATAATACATAACAAAGAAACTCGTTTATCCAAATGATTGTAAAACAGAAATCTGAGAAGGTAAACATAGGAGAAAATATACCAGACAATACAGAGTGAAGGAGATTTCTCGCTGGGGGTGATATAACTCAGTTCACCCAAGGAGAAACTCCCCAAAGCCTCTAATGTAGCAAATTGGGAATAGGGATATGATGGGGACAGTCAGCTTCTCTCATGTCTTTCCAGAATCTTTTCCTTCAGCATCCTAAAGTGATGGATGTTGGCCTTTTCCATCCTCTCTCTTGAAGCTAGGGGTCAATTTCATTCCACACTCAAAAAAGAGGATGCTTGAAAAAGACTCTCCCTTAGAGAATTCTAAATGGAGACTCTCCAGTGAAGAGTTTGGGGACTGGTGGAGAACTGAAGCTCTCACCTCTTGTCAACCCTACTTGGCCCCTCATGTAGGACAGGCCATTCATCTCCACCAGTAAGGAGGGAGTTCCATACCAAAGGGCTTTGGAATAGGAGTTACAATTATTTGCTATTTATCCAGTACATAGTTTGTTTATACATGGTTGTTTGCATGTCATTTCTCCCATTACATTGTGATTTGCTCAGTCAGATACTGCTTTACCTTTCTTTGTATTCTCAGTACAGAGGACGGTGTCTGGCACATAGTAGGTGCTTAATAAATGCGTATTGACTGACATTATCATGCCTATGACTATAATAGGACAGGACATGCTAAGGACAAAGAAGACATACGAACTAAATTCACCAGGAAAATCTGAAGAGGAAACAGAACCTTTGTAGAAGCAGCCAAAATCAGAGCAAGAGAAGGCCATGAGCTTAAGGCTATGTGTTTAGCGAGGTTGAAGGACATATAAGCGTCAACTTCCTTGTCAATAAAATGTAGATAATAACATTTGCATTACCAATTATTCATGACTATGGTGAGGAACATTCTTTATAAACATGTGCCAATCATCATTATTACATGATGAGCCTCATCAATGTCTTGTTGACTTTCTCCTTTTCCCATGCACCAAATAGGCCTTCCCTTTCTAAAAACACATCTTAAATCAGACCTCAGGAAACCTTCTTGCTGAAGCTTTTCCCAAATCACCACTAAAACTGATTTCCTATTCCCTTTAACATATGTGGTGAGTATGTGTTTGCAAAAGTGTACAAAGACCTTGTGATGAACTGGGCCCAGGGCATGCCCAAAGGCTGCCCGGCATTCTGCTGCTGCTAACATTCCTTTAGGGCTCAGGATTTCCTTCTACAGAGCCAATGATGTTGCAATTATTCCTTTCTCCTTTCCTCCCGTACCTTTCCATAATGGCCCCAGTTATTCAGTTAGAATGAAAAATAAAAGATAAAAATTTCACACACACTCCCATGCATTGCCAAATTAGGGTATATAAAGTCAATCTGGCTATTACAAATGCAAAATCTCACCATTTAGTTCAGGTTGCCACAAATTCAGATTAATCTGGCTCTACCAGTTTTCTCAGTTTCATTTCCTAGTTCTGTCTCTGTCCCTAGCCCTAGCACAAGCCAATTCTGGCTCTCTTTATCTCAGCCCTAGTTACTGACAAGCCAAATCTCTTCCTAGGTCTTATTTTCCTTCTGGGTTCTGAAAAACCTGTCTCTGAGTCTCAACCAATTTGCCTCTCTCTGTCTTGTGCATATAATCCTCAGATCAATTTCACCATAGTGAACCTTGTTTTCAAGACATTGCAGGAAGCTCTTCTTGAGGCCCATTAGTGTACGTAGGCACTTGTAGCTACTCCAACCTGAATCCAGTCATTCTTGTCATAATCTTCTATTTCCTTCACTAACTCCCTCTCCTCTTTCTTTCTTGCCCCCACTCAATAGACACACTTGCCTTCCGTCTGAAGCCCTTACTAGTGTTGTGTTAATTCATCTTCACTGTGGTATATACAGTTGCCTATCCAAAATAAAACCCGCATTTACTGTTCATAACTGTCTATGGAGAATTATTTAATGCATAATGTATTTTTATCCCATTCTTAATTTTTTTACGGTTGCATTTTTATTTATTTAGTTAGTTAACTAGCCAAATTAGATCAACAACAAAGACTTGATGGAATCTGTTCCAATATAGAGAAATAGTTTGGATCTGTGATTTCTTTGGTATAGGACGGGGTTAGGGAACCTGTGGCCTGGAGGCCACATGTGGCTTTCTAGATCCTTAAGTGTGGCCCTTTCACAGAATCCTACCTAAAAAATGTCCCCAGAATAGAAAAATGGATTCAGTCAAAGGGCCACACTTGAGGATCTAGAGGGCCACATGTAGCCTCAAGGCCACAGTTCTCTACACCTGGTATAGGAGCTCCCAGATGAGGAAACTTCCTTTATCAATGAAAGATGGCACCTATCTCTACAATTTATAATCTTAGAACAAAGGTATCAAACACAGGGCCAAGCGGCCACATGGATCCCTCAACACTCTCAAACCAGATTAAAATATAATTGGGCAAATATTAAATAAAATAAATAAAAATATAATAAAATATAAATAAGATTACATTTTAAAATTGAGTCAATATGTAGCTAGCAAGGATCCTAATTTATAGACTGGTGGCCTCCTATTTGGGTTTAAAAATATTATCCTTGAGAGTTGCCTGAGATTAAACACCTTATCCAGGGCCAAACAGCCTCTTAGTATCAGAGACAGGCCATGAACACGAGTCTTCATGGCATCAAAACCAGGTTCCTAGCTACTATATCACACTGCCTCATCCAATACAGCTTTTAAAAAACAGACATTTGTTTAAAAATAGAGTTTATGAGATGTGGAATATGATGGACATTTTAGTACAAAGATATTTGATGCATTTTTAATTCAGAGAAGAGAACAAAGGGGAGAACAAGTCACAAAGAAGCACAACAACTTTGAAAGTTACAGGTTGAATTTATTACATATTTTAAAAGAATAAGCAAGCTGTACATAATGGAGATTCACTATTTCATTCACAATCCTCTTTTTCTACTCTGTCTGAAAAAGTTGGTTTGATTTGTAATGTACAGAATCTTTTTTAATTGAAAAAAAAATTAAACTGTAATTTACCTTGTCTACATGACCTAATAGTGCTTTTTAAAATTCAACTTTCCATTGGAAAGTAAAAAAAGATGGGTCTTTGATTTGTTTTTTGTCACTCACATTATCATTTCCCATTGAAAGCAAATGATTATAAATATCTCTTCTACCAGATTCCTCTGACCATTTCAGGCTGTAAGAGACACAGACTTTTTCAGAAGGACTTCTATAGAAAAGGTTAAAAAATGAAAAATTGAGTCAATGATTCACCATAGATGTTAAATGTCTAGTAATTAGTTTGACCATTCTATGGATAAAGCCAAGTCTTGCCTAGTTCCACATAATATGTGGTAGGCTACATTGTTCTTCCCTCTCTCTCTTAAAAATAAATATTTTCCCCCCTTTAATCCTTATGTTCCTTGTCTATGTCTATATTATTCTAATTTCACTTTATTTTAAAAGGTCTGAAGATTTTACTGATTTTCCTTGAAGTATATTGTTTTGAATAACTATGGATCTCATTTAGTAGACTAGAATTTCAGATTCAGTATAATTAGTCATATCATCTGAGAACAAGTGTCTCAAGAATCTCTCTGATATACACCTTTGGCAAACATTTATCTCCCTGGTCTGTGACTCACTCGATATTCATTACTAAAGGGTCACTGAATAAGGTTATCTCTGTTGTTGTAGATTTCAAGGAATCTTGTATGATTCCTTGTAAGAGGAACAAGCTCTGTCCTTGTGGGGAAGAGTCTGATGTTTTGCCCCACTGATTAAACTGAATTTTTAAATAGACACATATAATACATGTACATATATACATACACATTGGTATCATGTACATGTGTGCATGTGTATGTGAATATATGTGTGTGTATAACATATATTATTAATATATATAGTCAACCAACAATAAGCACAGTGGGATCTTGTAGTCTCTACAACTTTCAACCAACCTTTCAAATATAAATATATTATTTCTTCTTGAAAATGACCTGCAAAAATGGCTAATTCTTTTCTAATCAAGGATATTCCAGACACACATGTAAATTTTTAGGATAAGACTTTTATATACGTGAGAAAGTGGGCATATGGAAAAGTACTGGATTGATGTACTCTTAGTCACCTGGGGCAGGGGTGGGGAATTAATAATGATTAAGATTTTTTTTTTCATGACTCTCACGTATTACTTGTTTCAGATGCTTTGAAAACCAGGTACCTCCAAGGCCCTCAAAATTATGTCACTTGCAACACAAACATCTTTTCCTATATATCTGGAAGGGAAGGGGGGTGACAAGCATGTATATTGCCTACTATGGATCAAGCATTTTGCTAAGCACTTTACAAATGTTATCTCCCTTGATCCTGACAGCAACCCAGAAAGAAAGGTGCTATTGTTATCCCCCATTTTAGAGATGAGGAATCTGAGGTTAAGTGACTTGTCCAGGGTTACACAACTAGTAAGTATTTGAGTCAGAATTTAACTCAGGTCTTGCTGACTCTATACATTGCACCACCTAGCTGTTTTTTTCCCCATCGGCATTTTGTTTAGTAGTATTTTTAGTTACTTGGGATTCAGTATTGGTTATTCCAATGTGGTGGCTTCAGTGTATTTGACAGCAAGAAGAGTTGTTACAAAAATGTTTGAAGATCTTTTCCATCTTTTAACCGTTTGCAATCCTCCTTCCATTTTCATTCTTAAAGGCACTTGGGGTATTTTTTTCTTAGCAGATCTCTTACCAAGCTTTCTTCAAAACAAAGTTAATCATTTTTGCTTCATGATATTTAGCAATCAAAAATGCCAATAATATTCTTTTTAAGATTTCACACTGGAAAATAGTATGACAGAAATTGAGCATAGACCAATGTCTTATACCATATACCAAAATGAAGTCAAAATGGGTCCATGATTTAGGAATAAAGGCTGATACCATAAGCAATTTGGGAGAGCAAAGAATAGTTTACCTGCTAGATGTATGGAGAAGGGACAAATTTATGCCCAAACAAGAGCATTACGAAATGCAAAATGGATAATTTTGATTATGTAAAATTGAAAAGTTTTTATACAAACAAAGCCAAATGCAACTAAAATTAGGAGGGAAGCAGAAAATTGGAAAAGAATTTTTACAACCAGTGTCTCTGATAAAGGCCTCATCTCTAAAACATTCAGGGAACTGAGTCAAATTTATGGGAATGCAAGTCATTCCCCAATTGATAAATGGTCAAAGGATATGAACAGGCAGTTTTCAGAGGAAGAAATTAAAGGTATCTATAGGTATATGAAAAAATGCTCTAAATCACTATTGACTAGAGAAATGCAAATCAAAACAACTCTTAGATACCACACCTCTCCTGTCAGATTGGCCAACATGACAAAACAGGAAAATCATAAATGATGGAGAGGATGTGGGAAAATTGGAACACCAACATTGTTGGTGGAGTTGTGAACTGATCCAGCCATTCTGGAGAGCAATTTGGAACTATGCCCAAAGGGCTATAAAAATGTGCATACCCTTTACCCAGCAATACCACTTTTAGGGCTGTATCCCAAAGAGATCATAGAAGTGGGAAATGGACCCCTTATGTACAAAAATATTTATAGCAGCTCTTTTTGTGGTAGCAAAGAATTGGAAATCAAGGGGATGGATGCCCATCAATTGGGGAATGGCTAAACAAATTTGTGGTAAATAAATGTAATGGAATACTATTGTGTTATAAGAAATAGGGAAGATATGGACTCCATAATAACCTGCAAAGACTTACATGATCTGATGCTGAGTGAGGAAAGCAGAACCAGTAGAACATTATACACAATTACAGACACTCAGTAGATGTGACAACTAACTTTGATAGACTTGGCTCTTCTCAGCAATACAAGGTTCTAAGACAACTGCAAAAGACACATGATGGAAAAAGGTATCAACATCCAGAGAAAGAATTATGAAGTCTGAATGCAGATTGAGGCAAACTACTTGCTATCTCTTTTTTTTCTTTTTTCTTCTTGGTTGATTTTGTTTCTTCTTTCTCATGATTCATTCCATTGGTTATAATTCTTCTTTACAACTTGAATGTTGTGTAAATAAGTTTAATGTGAAAGTACATATAGAATCGATATTGGATTACATGCCATCTTGCGGGAGAAGGGAGGAGGAGAGAGAAGGGCAGAAAATTTGGAACTCAAAAACTTGTGGAACTGAGTGTTTTAAACTAAAAATAAAAAATAAATTAAGAAAAGATTTTACAAACATGTTTACACTCTAAACCAGCCATGCCATGTGCTGCCATATCTTCCTCCTTAGCAAGGAGGTCAAGTATTTGCTGACTAAAGGGTTCTTTGTGCTAATAACAACTGATTTATATTAATCTTTTTTTTGTGAAACAATTATAATCAATGTCAATTTACCTTCTGCAATCTATTTATTTCTCTTTTTTAGTATCCATAATTTCTTTAAGTAGTTAGGTGAGAACAATTTAAATTTTATACTATATCTTTTTTCTCATTGATATTCTTTCTTATAGCTTTGAATAATTTTGATCTTTGTCCCAAGAAGTAAATAGTCGAACTTTACACAGAGTTGATTTAGGAATGACTTCCACATCAGTCAGGGTGATTTCAGGGCTCAAAACATCCAACATTTTCCAAAGTTTTTCCCAATGAAAGTATTCATGGTATATAGTCTCTATTGTAGAAGCCTACGAGCCTGAGCCTCAGAGCCCTGAGAATAGTAGTGTCCCAAGACCACTGGCCCTACTTTTAGGTTGGTCTTTATAGCCATCATCAAGGAAAATAACCCTTATAGGGAAAGTATACACCATTCCCACCACCAACAACTACTGGCTAACTGCCACTAATAGACACAAAAGCCCAGGAGTCCTGGGGATATCAGTGGCTCCCAGATTACATGCCCTCCTACCATTCTGACCGCAGTAAATGTGGTGCAGGAAAGTAACCCTTGTGGAAATGTGACCTGGATCCTTCTTCTGAAAGTAATTGCCTCTTTGGCACTCAGAGATACTGAAGACTCTTGAAAAGAAAATCCTGACCACTAAAGTCCTTGGCATTGTCAAATGGTTCAACATTAGATACCAATATGGTTTTATAAGTGACATTAAAGAAATTGCATTACAATCTGTTCTTCTGCACTGCATATATCTGTTGTCTCCAAGCTCCATAAAAACAGGGAGTTTTGCATTTTTATTTGTGCTTAATTGCTTAGCACAGTACTTTGAAAATGCTAATATGTTTATATTAATCCTGATACGTCTAATATTAATGTTTTGCACATATTATTGCCTATTTTTATATATTTATGTATATATGCACATATTTATTTTGCTGTATATATTATATATGTATGTGTGTGTACATATATATGTATATATATATATATGTATATATATAAAAATACACACATTGATTCACAATATACAGGCAAGTATTTAAATCTAGAATTAAATGTAAGGAGCAGAATGAGCTTGCTTTGGGGGAATTTGTAAAGTTCTTTTAGAGCACTCAAGTTTCTTCCTGAAACAAGGTGCACCTTTATGATAACAATATTTCTGGTGACATTAGATGTTATATGACTGTAAGTCACAGAATATTACAGTGGCCAAAGAAATAAAGTTCAGCATCACCTAAAGGTCAATGGGGAGGCACAAGGTGAGTAGGAACGGGCCATAATACATTACAATTAAGTAATTACCAAGAAGTTGCACAGAGGTTGCTATTAATGTCTGATTGGGCAAAGGAAAAATGGTCTGTTCTTATGGCAAGGGCCAAAGGGCATTCTATATCCTCCATTGGTAACATCATGAGATCAAGAGAAAGTGAGGAAGAGCCTATCCCATTGCATGAACCCTTGAGATGACTGTATGAGAAGATATACACAAGAGTTACAGAGGATCATCAGGCATGTTATCCCATCACAGGAAGGAATATATAATCATAGATTTTAAAATTAGAATAGCTTATAAGAAGTCATCTGAGCTAGTTCCCAGCTCAGCCTCTAAAAAAAAAGTCATCAATGCCTCCACACGGCATAAAAATGATCTGGGTTTTCTATGCCTGTTGTATCAGAATCAAAGTTCGGATATGTGTGATCTGGCTGACAGGGCTTCCAGGCATAGTAAGATGTTGGTTTTGCTAGTATCTGGTGACTGATTTGATGGATTGATGACCAGGCTAAGTTTAGGGCAGTTCAATGCAGGATGATGAATCATTCTAGCCACAGGGGCTCATGAAGACCATTAACCAAGTTACTGAGGGGTTTCCATCTATGCCAGAGGAGGAAGTAGCCATGCCCAAGAAGTCACAAATCCTTGACATATGGACATATTCAAGGTCATATTTAATTTTCTTTGGTCTGATCTCCTATAGCACATGATGTTCCTACAACCCTAGTAGCAATTCTTCATAGTGGGGACAGAGAAATAACATTAAGAACAATAATAATACATGTATGTTCATATATATGTGTAGGGACCCATGTGTATATGTATATGTATCACAGGATGACTACTTTAGAGATAGGAAGGATTTTAAAAGACACTGAGTCCAACCCCCTCATTTTTAGATGAAGAAAATGAAGCAGAGGAAGTTAAGTGACTTTCCCAGAATCATACAGCTATATATGAAGCCTTGAATGAAATACTTTTCTGGCTCCAACTCTAGTCACAAATCCAGGGACTTAGAGGCAGCTAGGCAGAACAATACATAGAGCACCGTACCTGGAGTCAGGAATATTTGAGCTCAAATGGGGCCTCAGATGCATACTAGCTGTATGACCTTGGGCAAGTCACTTAACTTCTGTCTACCCCAGTTTCTTCAACTGCAAAATGTAGATAGTAATAGCACCTACCTCCCAGGGGTGTTGTAAAGTATAAGATAAGATAAGATTTATAAAGTGCTTAGCACAGGGCCTGGCATGCAGTAGGTGTTTAATAAATGCTTATTTTCTTCCTTCCTAATCTACTGTACCATTTTATACACAGTTTCTCTCTCTCTCATACACACACACACACACACACACACACACACACGCACACACACAGCCTTGTGTAGCCCTATGAATCAATCAATTAATATTAATTAAGTACCTACTATATTTTAGGTGCTATTCTAAGCATTAGGAATACAAAAGGAGCCAAAGATAATCCCTGCCCTCAAGGAACTTATAATCAAGTGGGGAAGACAATATGCAAACAAATATATACAAAACAAGCCATATAGAGGATCCATGGGAAATGATAGCCAGAAAGAACTAGAATTAAGAGGGGTTGCAGAAGGCTTCAAGCAAAAGATGGAATTTTAATTTGGACTTCAAGGAATCCAGGGAAGTCACTAATCAGAAGGGAGGAGGGAGAACATTCCAGGCACGGAGGACAGCCAGAAAAAAATGTTTGGAGATGAGAGAAGGAATAGCCAGGAAGCCAGTGTCATTGCACTGAAGACTGGATTGGAGAGAAAAGTATGATAAGACTAGGCAGATAGGAGGGTGCTAGATGAAGAAGGGTTTTGAATGCCAAATACAGCATTTCATATTTGCTCCTGGAGGCAATGAGAAGCCACTAGAGTTTACTATGAGTTTGAAGGATGGACATAATTGTGCCTGCACCTCAGGCATCACTTCAGTGGATGAATGGAGGATGGGTTGGAGTGGGGAGAGAGTAGAGGCAGGCAGATCCACCAGCAGCCTATTGAGATAATCTAGGCACAATGTGATGAAGTTCTGCACTAGAATAGTGGTAGGATCCGAGAAGAGGAGGAGTATTTGAGATGCATTGTAAAGGTGAAATCAATAGACATTGGCAAAATTGAATATGACTGGAAGTTGTGAGCCTGAGGAACTGGGAGGATGGTATTGCCCTCTACAGTAATAGGAAATGTAGTAGGGAGAGAGGGCTTAAGGGGAAAGATAATGGGTTCCATTTTGGACACATTGAGTTTAAGATGTCTGCCGGACATCCAGTTCTAGTCATGTTCAGAATCCTGCTCTTCATCTCGATTGTAAATGCACCAAGGGCAGGGCTAAGGTCTTCTACTTTTTTTTTGGGGGGTAGGGGTAATTTTCCCAGTAATTTCCCACTAATATAGTTCTGGGCACATAGACAATGCTCTTATAGCTTTCACATTCCCTTCCTCTCCAACTTCCCCTCATGGTCCATAATATACACCCTCCTTCCATTGTTATTTTAACACCAAGTCTCACCCTCAAAAGCCTGAGGTTACTCATATGTAAGCTCCTTAAAGTCAGGCCCTATTTGTCATTTTGGCTTTGTACCCCAGTTCCTAGCATAGTGCCTTACATACCATTGGCATTTAATCAATGCTTGTTGGATTGGATTGAATACTTGTTCCAAAAGGCACCTAAAAAAAAAAAAAGACCAGAAACCCATTTCCCTCAGTAGTTTATGCAAAAATTTGTATTTGCAACAGAAGCAAAAAGTGAGTCAGTTGTATTAATGTGCCCCCTTCTTGGCCTAATCTTCCACTGTCCAGCATCATAATGTTCTATCCATGGTGAAATCACCTTCCCTGGAGATATTTGGGAAGCAACTAGAAATGTATCACACTGAAATAGTTTAAGGCTCAGGAGGCTCAATGACACATCTGTCATGCAATGATTCTTTAGTCCCTTGCGTAGTATCCCATGACAGCCTTCCCAAAGGGGAATGATCTGAAAACTGTCATAATCAGAGACACTCATTCCAATGGCACTATTGGCTCTACTGGGCCATAGGGACTCAGAGAATCAGCCACTCTGTATTTATGATTTTCTTCATGTACATTATTAGAGGCCTCCTTTATGGAAAGTTATTGTTATCCTATCTTGTTATCTTTTCCTTTGGGCTTTGAAAAACTCTGAGCGATATTGACAACGATGGCTCTAATATTTTGATTTTATTCATCAGGTACCAAAGTGGCATAGTGGATAGGATGCTAGACTTGGACAGAAGAAGACAGAGATGAATTTGAATCCTCTCCCAGATATTTATCAACTGTGCGACTTTGGGAAAGTCACTTTACCACTAGCTGCCTCAGTTTCTTCATTTATAAAATGAAGATAATAATGCCTACCTCATAGAGTTATTGTGAGGATCAAACTAGATAACACATATAAAGCTCTTTGCAAACCTTAAAGTACTACATAAATGCAAGTTACTATTCTACATTTAAATGCTTATTGTTGCCAAGCATTTATGTTGCTTTCTTTCATCATATAGTTTCTGTCCATTTTTCAGTGATTATTGTCCAACAATATGACAGAAATAGTTATCCTAAAATTACCAATGATAAAATGAGTTCAATTCTTTTTTTACTTGCAACATCCAAAGGTCCACATATTTTAAGTTCTCATTAAATATCTGGAGAAGCCATGTACTTTTGTGGATTCCATTTTTGACTCCGGCCTCAGAGTTAGGATGATCTAATTTCAAATCCCACTTTCCATTTTCCCTCCCTCACCCCTGACCACACTGACCCATGGGCAAAGTACAATCAATCCCTCATTGCCCCAAGTCAACTTTCCAAGCCAAAAAATTTTACACTAGGTGCTATTCTACATGGGTAGAGAGAATTTCTTCACTGTTAGTTCTCAATGCAAAGTAAATCACAGGTCTGATCCCAAAAAATTAACTATCTTTGTCTTAACTTAATTAGCTAGACAAAAGGGAAAATAATGATAAAATTAACTAGGAGCATAATTGAAACTTATACTACATGGTACATGGATGCAACCATCTGGGCTCCCATTGAAATGAGCAAAATATAGCTTCCAACTTGTATGTTCCTGAACAGATGTTTCAAAGCCCACATGAAGGATATGATTCTCTTAAAATAACATACCATTTCCTGGAGCCATCCTAGAAATATCACCAACCAACTGTTAGCAGCTAAATCTTGACATCATTTTTTCGGATTCAGGTAGACTTTTTCATTCACTCATCCAAGAACCACTTATTAAATGCCTACCAGGTACTCTAAAGGACTGTTTTAAATATGGGAGCCTTCTGTTCTCATAACTATCATGATAGATATTTAATTGCTCTTGAAGGCATTCCATATCTTATCAATTCTAAAACGTGTCCTGTCAACAGCTTTAAGGTTTGCTTCTCTTTGTTGAAAGTCTGAGAAAATATTGTCTGAAAGTCCTGAGACCTAACTCCTCTCCCATGACAACGGCAAGTGGCAAGTGACGGCATCCTTTGGAGCCTAATCTTACAGCTATTTAACATGCTACAGAGCTTCGATCATGACTAATAACCCTACATCCCTTGTAACAATAGGCATTAATAAAGCTTAATTAAAAGGAAAAGCAAAGGGAATCAGGCATTTCAATCAAAAGACAAGGGTTGCAGCTAAGAAAAATCACATAGAAATGGAATTTATTTGCTTGCCTGATGCTGTGGATGTGTGTGTGTGTAAACGTGTGATTTGTTTTTTCTCTTCTAATCTTGAAGTGCAGTAAAAAATAAATAATGGTAGCTGACATTTATGTGGCACTGTAAGGTCTGTGCAGTATTCTATATGTTATTTTACTTGAGGCTCAGAGTACACCTTGGAAGTAGGAGCTAATTGAGGCACTATCCCCACTTCTCAGATGAGGCAAACTGAGGGTCAGAGAAGCGCTATAACACCATATAGCTCTGTCATAGACAGGATTTGAACTCAGTCTTTGAAAATTCACATGTGGATTTGGAAGGATCACTAGCATGGCCAGAGACAATGAAAGTTAAAGACATTAGTTGTAGCTATGTTACTGTGTTGTTTCTTGATCTAATGTTATTCGAGAAGAGATCATACCCGAGTCATTCCATATGGTAAGTGGAAATGTTTCCATTTTCCAACTTACTCCTGGCCACCACCCCAAAATGATGGAAGGCAAAATTAGAGAACAGTTTAGGATTTTGAAGAAAAAGAACATTGAAATCTATGGAAAAATCTGGCAAGAGCTAATGCCAAAGGGAAGGACTAAGGCAATTAATCCATCAGAAAGCAACAAAGCTAGAAGCAAGGGAGATGTGGATGTTTGAAAGCAATAGAATATTAACACCAGAAGTGACCACAGTCTGACAGCCAGTGAATCCCCTTCATTTTACAAAGGAGGAAATTGTGGTCTGGAGAACTGAAGAGACCCCTGCAAAATTCCAAAAGCTAGTGACAAAGCTGGAGTAAGAGCCCACATTTCCTGACTCTAGAAATCCAAGGCATTCTGCATAGCACCAGTGGCCTCCCTTAAAGTCACACTGCAGGTTGTTGGCAGAACAAAGCTAGAAAAAGAATGAAAATAAGCTGTTTCCCCATAACAGAACAGAAGAAAATTCAAGGAATTTCTATGGGTGGAGTTCAAGGTAGAGTTTATGTGGCTGTAATTAGAGTAAACTAATGGGTGCCCCCAACAACCAGTCAGTAAAATATTTCTTCAATGACTATAGCAGACTGACAGTAATTCATCCTTTCAAAGAGGGAAGAAAGGGAGAAAGAATGAGGATTGTGGCTGAAAAGAATAGGCTAAGGAAGAGTAAGCAATGAAACAGGGATGGCCCAGAAGAGGCTTAATACTGTTCTAAGCCAGGCCAAGCCAAGCTAGTTGTGTAACAAGATATTGGGTGCCTATAGTTACCTAGATGACTTCTGAACTTTCCAGTTCAGAAATTCTATGATTCCTTGATTCTATTTAGTATTTTATTTTCCCCAATTAAATTTAAAAACAATTTTTAACACTGATTTTTGAAACTTTGAGTTTCAAATTCTCTTCTTTTCTTGTTCCCCATCCCCCTCATTGAGAAGACAAGCACTTTGATATAGGTTATGCATGTGTAGCCATGGAAAACATATTTCCATATAAGTCATGTCATGAAACAAAACATAAACAAAAAAAAACCTCAAGAAAAATAAATTTTAAAAAAGTATGCTTCAACATGTATTAGGATGCCATCAGTACTTCCTCTGAGGATGCGTAATATTTTTCCTAAGTCCTTTGGAGTTGTCTTGGATCATTGTATTTCTGAGAATAGATAAGTCACTCACAGCTGATCATCTTACAATATTGCTTTTACTTTGTACACAGTATGTGACACTTTGCATTAGCTTTCCAGATATTTTGGAGAGCATCCTGCTCATTATTTCTTATAGCACAATAATGTCCCATCACAATCACATACCACAATTCATTCAGCCATTCCCTAATTGATAGGCATCCCCTCAATTTCTAATTCTTTGCCATCAGAAAAGAGCTGTTATAAGTAGTTTTGTACATATAGGTCCTTTTCCTCTTTTTTGTTTTTTTTTGTAACTTTTTGGGATACAGACCTAGTAGTAGTAGTATTGCTAGGTCAAAGGGTATGCATGGTTTTATAGACCTTTGTTCATTGTTTCAAATTGCTCTACAAAAAGGTTGAATCAGGTCACAACTCTACCACCAGTGCATTAATGTCTCATTTTTTCTACATCCCCTCCACCATTTGTAATTTTCCTTTTCTGTCCTATAAGCCAATCTAATAGGTAAATTGTTTTAATTTACGCTCCTCTAGTTAATAATGAGTTAGAGCACTTTTTCATATGGCTATAGATAGATTTGATTACTTCATCTGAAAACTATTCATGTCTCTTGATCATTTATCAGTTGGGGAATGGTTCTTATTTTTATAAATTTGACTCCATTTTCTACATGTTTTTGAAATAAGGCCTTTATCAGAGAAACTTCATTCAAATTTTTTTCCACAGTTATGATTGCTAACTATATTTCCCTCCATCCTAATTCCCCCTCTGCTTATCCTATTATCTCTCTCCTTTCACCCTGTCCCTCCTCAAAAGTGTTTTGCTTCTGACTACCACCTCCCCCAATCTGCCCTTCTTTCTATAACATCCCCCCTTATCTTATCCCATTTCCTTCCTACTTTCCTGTAGGACGAGATAGATTTCTATACCCAATTGAGTGTGTATGCTATTCCCCCTTTGAGGCAATACCTATGAGAGTCTCCAGGTCTTCATAAAATTTTTCTTTGACCTCATCAGGGTTCAGCATGGTGGGAACATAGGCACTGATGATAGTGGTGTGACATTTTCTTGCAAGTGGCAATCACATTGTCAAGAGCCTGTCATTCACTCTTTTTGGCAGGCATACAAGCTAGTTGACTAGGTTAGTTTTAATTGTAAAACCTATGCCAGTTTCACAGCACTCCCCTTCACTGTGGCCACTCCGGAAAAATGTACATCCAGCTCCAACTTCAGTAAGCTGGCCTTCAGTTGCCAGCCTTGTTTCACTCAGGGCTGCTATTTGGATGGGATACTTGCTGAGTTCTCTTGCAGCAAGAGCTCTTCGTCTTTCAGGTCTACTGAATTTTGTGTCTATAAGTGTGCACACATTCCATGTGCCAGTGGTGAGTGGAATCGTCTTTGCAGACATTTTGTACATTTTTTTGTGTTTTGAGCATAGAGGCATAGAGTGGGATTCCCTGCCTGCCACAGTAATCAGGGGTTGGGGAAGCAGACAATTTTCAGGGCACCTTTTCTATCCCCTTTAAAAGGCTGCTCAGATACTCAGGGGTCTGCCAAATCCCACTGCTGCTTCCAGTGAGAAATGACCCTAAGACCTGGGCCACCTGTGTGCAGGATTGTAACTATGGCTCCTGGTGTATCCACACCTGCTGCTTTGTCACTTGCCTGTCACCACAGGACTTTGAGATAGGTATAATGGTAAAATGGCATGGGTGATGTCTTTTGATTCATGCATAAATTGAATTTATGTGAGAAAGTATTGTACCAAGTTATTGGCCTCACTCTCTCCTCCATAGTCATCACAGTCCAGTGGCAGGACACAATCAGGACAGCTGGTGATGGCTCAAGATACAGTGGATGACCTTGGTGTCTTCGACGTCTAACCAAGTTCTAAGCACTCCACGGTGCCTGCTTCAGCTGCCTTCATGGTTGTTGGAACAAATTGTTCTCATCTGCCCATTCCATCAGGGGAAGCCTTCACATGCTTGAGTAGGCACCCCCCACCTTGCTAATGGGTTTGAGACCCCTTGGTTACCCTCAAACTGGTTTAGGCATCTGCTGAAATGGTTTTCTTGAAAAGGCTACAAGCCAAGACCAAAGTGGAGGGAGTGTTGGTACATGATTTTCTCTTTCCAGATGATTATGCACTCAATGCAGCATCTAAAGCTGAGATGCAGCAAAGTATGGATCAATTCTCTTCTGCTTGTGCTAATTTTGGACAAACAATTAACACCAAGAAAACACAGGTGTTCCATCAACCACCACCACACCATCCATACATGGAACCATCAGTCACAGCAAATGGAGAAGTTTTGAATGCTATGGATAAGTTTACTTACCTTGATAGTGCACTTTCCAGGGATATACACATTAATAGTAAGGTTGATACATGCATTGCCAGAGTTAGCTCAGTGTTTGAGAGGCTCTGAGGGAAAGTATGGGAGAGAAGAGGTATTAGACAGACTACCATACTGCAAGTCTACAGAGCCATTGTGCTGAACTCATTGTTGTATGCCTGTGAAACCTGGACAGTCTACCAGCGCCATGCCAGGAAACTGAATTGCTTCCATTAGAATTGTCTTAGGAAAATTCTGAAGATCACCTGGCAGGATGAGGTACCAGGCACTGAGGTCCTTACTCGAACTAAACTGCCAAGCATTCAAACTCTGCTTTAGAGAGTACAACTCTGATGGGCTGATCATGTTGTTTGAATGCAAAATGTACACTCGCCGTAAAGACTATTTTATGGAGAACTCACACAAGGCAAGTGTTCATGTGGTGGTCAGAAGAAGTGATACAAGGACACTCTCAAGGTCTCCCTTAAGAACTTTGGAATTGATTGTGTGACATGGGAGACACTGGCATAGAACCACTGCATGGTGTGCCTGCGTAAGAGAAGGTACTGGGCTCTATGAGCAAAGCAGAATTGAAACAGCTCAAAGGAAATGCAGGATGCACAAATTTAGAGTATCCACCCTAAATGTTCACATGGACTATTTGTGCCCAGCCTGTGGTAGAGCATTCCAAGCTCATATTGGTCTGATCAGCCATAGTCAGACACATTGAAACTTGACTCTAGTATAGTGATGTCATTTTGGTCCTCTTGGAGAATGAAGGACAACAACCAACCATGAGAGTAAGATTCACTTACTCCCTCTCACCTTCCCATCTTTCCCTCCATTATAAGTTTTTCTTGCCTCTTTTAGGTGAAGTGATTTGCCCCATTCTATCTTTCTTATGAGGTACAAGTGTCACCTTCCCATGTAAAAATGTAAACAGTTTAACCTTAAATCCCTTATTATTTCTCTTTCCTGTTTACCTGCTTCTGTTGAGTCTTGTATTTGAAAGTCAAATTTTTCTATTCAGCTCTGGTCTTTTCATCAAGAATGCTTTAAAGTCCTCTATCTCATTAAATATCCATTTTCCCCCTGAACGATTATACTCATTTTTGCTGGGTAGATGATTCTTGGTTGTATTCTTAGTTCCTTTGCCCTCCAAAATATTATATTCCAAGCCCTCTGATCCTTTAATGTAGAAACTACTAAATCTTGCGTTATCCTGACTGTGACTCCACAATACTTGAATTATTTCTCTCTGGCTGCTTCTAATATTTTCTCTTTGATCTGAGAGCTCTGGAATTTGGCTATAATATTCCTGGCAGTTTTCATTTTGGGATCTCTTTCAGGAGATGATAGGTGGATTTTTCCATTTGTATTTTACCCTCTGGTGCTAGAATGTCAGGGCACTTTTCCTTGAAAAAATGATGTCTAGGCTCTTTTCTTGATCATGGCTTTCAGGTAGTCCAAATTTTAAAAATTATCTCATCTAGCTCTATTTTCCAGGTCAGTTGTTTTTTCAGTGAGATATTTCACATTGTCTTCTATTTTTTTCATTCTTTTGGTTTTTTTTGTTGTTTCTTGATTTCTCAAAAAGTCATTATCTTCCATTTGCTCCATTCTGAGTTTTAAGGAATTACATTTTTCAGTGAGCTTTTGGACATCCTATTCCATTGGGCCATTTCTACTTTATAAGTAGTTTTGTTCTTCAGTGAATTGTTGTGTCTCTTTTTCATTTGGCCATTTCTGCTTTCCAATACATTCTTCTTGGGTTTTTTTTTTGGTACCTTCATTGTTTCTTTTTTTTTCATTATTTACTACTTTTATCATTTGATCTAGTCTGTTTTTTAAGTTGTTATTTTCTTCAGTGTTTTGTGTGTTTGTGTTTGTGTGTGTGTGTGTGTGTGTGTGTGTGTGTGTATCCTTTAACAAAGTTTTTGGCTCTTTTTTTTCATTATTTTCTTGCATCACTCTCATTCCTCTTCCCAATTTTTCCTCTACTTCTCTTAATTGATTTTCACAATCTTTTTTGGGCCCTTCCATGACCTGAGACCAATTTATATTTTTTCTTGGAGGTTTTGGATGTAGCTTTGATTTCATCTTCTTCTGAGTGTGAGTTTTGATCTTCCTTGTCTTCTCAATAACTTTCTAAGATCAGAATTTTTTTCTGTTGTTTGCTCATTTTTCCAGTCTATTTCTTGACTTTTAACTCTTTGTTAAAGTGGGGTTCTTCTTCCAGAGTGGAGGATGCATTGTTCCAAGCTTCAGGGGTTTTGTGCAATTGCTTTTAGAGATACTTCTGCAAGTTTTCAGTTCTTCCAATGTGGAATGATCCAAGGAGTGGTGTTTGCTACTCTCCTGGCCTGTGTTCTGATCTGTAAGTGATCACAAGCACTCTTTTCTGCCTTGGAACTGTGAAAAGGGTCCCTGCTCCACTACAACTTGTGAGCTCTGCTATGCTAGTACTCCTCCTCGCCCGGTACTGTCACCCAGATCTAAGTATGGGCAAAGCAACAGAGTCCTGCACCAGTGCCAGCAAAGAGATCCCTGCAATCTTCTGACCAGTTGTTCAACCCGCTTGTGTTCTGTGGGCTGAGAGCTCTGGAAGCAGCTGCTGCTGCTGCAGTGTCAGTGGCTCCCAACGCCTGTTCCTGGTTTGCTAGGGCCTGGTCTGTGCTGGCATGTGCTGGACTGTGCTCCACTCTCACCCGGGTAGGACAGACCTTTCCTGCTGACCTTCTAAGCTGTCTATGGCTGGGGCTGCTCAAGGAATTGTTTTATGGCATTATTTAAAGATGTTCAGAGGGGGTTGGAGGAGAGCTCAGGTCAGTCTCTGCCTTTTCTCCACCATCTTGGCTCTGACTTCTGATTCCTTAATTCTGTAATTCTGATTCTTATGTGGTTTAGAACTTGAGCTTTATTCTTGCTGGAGAAGAATAGTTTCTTGACTTTAAAATGGCTAAGTATGGCACTTTACTTCAACTTATTGGGAGAGCATACTATTCTTCTCAAAGTAACAAAAACAAAAAGGAAGACTGAGGCCTAAGGATGATATAGGACTGGCAAGAGAAACTGCCTCTGATTCTCAGAAGGGTGGCCTATGGAAAAGCCCTGACAAGATATAATGCAGGATACTTACTTTGGAGCCTCCTGTTTGGGGACTGCCTTGGGAGGTTACACAAAGGGCAACAGACTCCATTCATCATCAAGATTTGGAGAGATATGTTTTTCTTCCAGAATTCTCCATACTGATCAGACCATGGTTTTACCAATGAATCAGGCTTAGGGGCCCCACTGCTCAGAGCCCACAATACCCTGAGGCCTGACTACTTTTTGTGAGTCATTTTGCTTTGAGACCAGACTACAATTTTCCCCTAATACAAGCTACAACTGGACAGCTGATTGCATCATGGTGAAAGCATGAAGGAAATTCCCAACCATGGTGACAACTGAAATTATAAATGAAATATAGATTTTTATTCTTCACACATTAAAGCATTTTCACCAAGAAGAATTATTCCACATGACATTGAAATGACAATGAAAGATCAGTTTATATATTTGTGTATGTATAAACATATAAACACAAATATATAGATAGAAATGTGGGGTGACTTCAAAAAAGGAGTTGTTTCAACAAACATTAGAGAATTCAGAGTCCCTAAATAACATAGGGAAAAAAGGAAAAATTTCCTTTTGTTTTCTCCAAGAAGTTTAACATGAAAAAAAGAAAAGATACTATTCATATACATTCAACAGTAATTATAAAAATTTAATCACTAACTGCTTTCCATAATATAATAATCAATATTGTGAAGATGGGGAAAGTTTAAAGTGACATTATACTTCCAGATTAAAAAAAAAATCTCCACCATGGCACATAGAATCACCACTACAAGGGTGTCTTTAATTAAGCTTTCTGATTTCTGTGATGGGAACAGTAATATTGTACCAAATCTTCAGATTTAAGTAATTTTTCCCATGTTTTTAAGAAAATCAGGAATGATGCTAAGAAATAAAACAGGTATCCATTGCCTAGCTCTCTAAGCATTTCTCCACTAGATCGTCGTTCTATTTACAATTCAGTGTTCAGGATACTAGTATGAGCCCTCCCCCCCCAAAAAAAAATTAAAAATAATAATTCAAAGAAATCCAGAAAGACATTTAAGAAACAATACAAAGTGTAAAGAATAGAGCTAGGAAAATAGTATGTGCATTATAAGAGTACGAAAAAAGGCAATAAAATTAACCAAGGAAGAATTGTCATAGGAACTTGGAGGAACTAAGGAAGTGTTATTTTTTTATACACTGAAAGTAAATGATTTTATGGCAAAAAGTTACTAAACATGTTTATATTAGTGTGTATTGCTGTTTCCGGTTAATTTTTAATGAAATATTTTTGAGAAATTCTACTTCACCATCCTTCTAACCAGCTTCCTAACAGTGAGGAAAATTCTGGTATGATTTCAAACCTGTCTCTCAACATATCAAGAAATGAAAAAAGGAGATACTTGTATTCATGTAGAAAGAGTTCAGATGGAAAAAAATGTATTACATGTAAGATTACATTAAAATGTGGATATTTTATCTAATAGGAACTAGAGAATGAAAGATGAAACGAAATGTCAAGGACATAATTTAGCCTTGGGAAATATATATCAGGGTCTCTACTAAATCTTTTGTGTAGAGATTTCCAAATGACTTAGAAAAATGTGCCTTTTTATTATTACTGAACTGCAAATCAGCAGAAATAGTATTCTATTTTTAAAACAATTAAGAACTACACCTTCTTGATTAATTTTACACATGCTTAACTTCTTTATTTACCATAGCTGACCAAAGGGTCAAGGATTGTGAGCTAGAAGGAACCTGAACAGTCCTTGGCCAAGAATTTGCTGAAATTGAGTGCCAGAGAGGTTGTAGTTTGCTCAAGGTCACACAGCTAATAGGTTCCTGAGGCAGAATTCAAATACAGGTTTTCCTGACTCCAAGTTCATCGGATATACCACACTGACACTATCATGTCTCATGCCTACAGATAAAACTGTTGCATAGAACTTTCTTCCTACAACACTTTAACACTAATGTTATGTAGTGGAAAGGGCCCTTGGAGTCATAGGATGTGACTGAATTCCAGCTGCATGAACTTGGGCAAATCTTTCTCAGTTTCTTTATTTGTAAAATAAAAGAATTGGATTGATAATCTTTTATAATATATTTAATTTCTAAATCTTTTTGTCCTGTGGTATAGAATATGAACCTTTATGTGATAAGCAGCCCCTCAAAATCATGTCACACACAAAAATAAGAAAGAGATAAATTTCTGAATTCATGATCTTTTCTCATTCCCACTTTCTTTGTCTAGAAGCAATACTTATAGATTGATGTATTAATTTGAATCTATACATCACAACCATTTGACAGTAGAACTATTCCATCAAATGCTGCTTCTTCAATTTTAAAAAGTAACTAAAACTTAAAAAGTTTAGTTTTTAAGTGGAATTGGTTTTATGTTTATTAAGTATAACCTTACCTGTAAAATTGTGAATAACACATTAATTCTTGCCAAAGTAAAGCTGGAAAAATATGGATGTAAAAAATGAATTCCAACTTTTTCTCCCTCATAAATAGGGACCTTTCTAATAAGAAGCATGTTTAATGACTGAAGAGAAGAAAGAAAACAAAGTTATTTTCCTGAACTCTTTGGACACTTTGCACAAGCCCAGTATTTTCATTATCTGACATGTTTTGTAGCCCAGATTAGCATGCAGAATTGCACATAAGAGTCCAGATAAATAATAGATTATCTGAAACTCTTCAGCCTATAAAATGAAGTTTGGAATGTCCCATAAACAGGCAACAGGCTTTCCCACAAAAATTTGGGCTAAGATCTGTTCCTCTGGGGGGTCATAAATACCAGGAACCAGAGCAAACCTTATCCTCTCTTACATAGACTTCACAAGGGGGTGATTCTTGCCTCTTGGGTAGCACCAGGCAATATTAATACAATATGCTCTATTAAGGCTATCAGGCTGAGATGAAAATTGGGAGTCAAGTTGGAAAACACTGAAGTACATTTACTTAAAAAGCACTGTTCTCATGGGCTACCCAGTATCTGCCTTTCCTGGTGTATACTTAATAACTTCTGAGGGAATTGCAAGATTTTACTGATATCTCTTTAAAATCAAGAAGACCCAGTTCTGGATGTAAAAGATTATTACCTGCCATTATACAACCCAAAAGGTATTATGTCTGATATCAGACCCATGTGAATCAAACAACAAGAATTTATTAAGTGCCTACTATATGCCACCACTGTGATAACTGTTAAGGATTCAAATACAAGAACAGAATTAATTCCTACTGGCAAGGAGTAGATATTTATGTCTGAATCATATCCCATCCTCCTCCCCATTTGTGTAAGTCCTTTTAAAGCAGAGACTCTTTTCTTTCTTACGTACTTGTATACCCAGTGCCTGGGTTGGTTCCTTACACACAACAGGTCTGTAATAAATGTTGAATTGTTTCACAGAAATGATAACAATAAAACACAAATACTCCCAGGAAATCAATTAGTTTTAAAATATAATTATCTTCCCTTAGATATATCTTAGTCTCTAATTTCTATATGAACTTTGTCCCTTGTCCCACCTTTATAGAGGTTTTAGAATAACCAGGTAGAATTGAGTGGGTTAAATAATCCTATCGATATTAGTTTCAGAAATCTGGAATGAAGAGCTGTCTTAAATTGAATGATCTACTCCCTGCCTGGAGGTTTTGCCGATAGCAGAAGTTAAAATGATTAACAGTGCTGATATGTGCCACACTCCGTTTGTGTACATCATCATTAATTTCTTATTTCTGGTTGAAAATGCAGCTTCTTTAGAAGGCAAACTACAAATTCTGGTAAGTTCCACATTAATGAATTTCTAGGGCAGAAGTGATCTCCAAACTTGGTTGCACTGAAGATGACTGCCAATTTGCCAGGAGTTCAAGGGCTGCAAATCATTTCCAGAAAAAACCCACATTTTTCCACCTTGGAAACTAATGCAAGAAAACCAGCATGATCGTGGTTTATGCTTGTGGGTTTTTTTTTGTAATAGATGAAGAGTAACTGCTCCTTTGGGTTCCTCAGTACTAAATAGCAGTAGTTTTCCAACTTGTTCTACATATTGTGGCTGCATAGAAATAAAAGCCCAAGGGTATTGATTGTTAGGGCTTAAAACAAGGCAGCTACTGGGGGACCTGTGGCCTGCTACCCTTTGAAACGTTACACTGAGTAAGATTCAATGTAGTTTCCCTGTTTCCTCCACACCCTTGCCCAATCCTTATCTTCAAGGATCAAGTTTTGAAGATTCTTAAGAAGAAAGAGCAAGAATGCAGAAGAATACAAGAGAATTCTCACGCACGTGTTACACTATATGTAAGAATGAAATGCATTAGTTGGGACATAAGTACTAGAGATAGATTTCTCTGAGTCAGCCACTCCTTTCTCACCCAGTTCTCTTGGGAGTACCATGTAGAAGAGTGGAAAGAAGGAAGTAAACAAGTTTTTATTAGGCACTTATTACGTGCCCAGCACTGTGCTAAAAAAGAGAATTAGACCGTTCACTCAATCCTTTCCCTGACATTTAGACAAGTTACATGTTATCTCTAGTCTTCAATTTCCTCACCTGAAAAATGGGAAAAATGATACCCGTGAAACCTATTACACAGGGTTATTGTGAGGTTCCAATGGGATTATCTACCTAGAGCATGTTAAATCTTTAGATGTTTGCATAGACGTCCATCATCGTGGCCAAAGTCAGCCATGGACCAAATAGCTGGTAGGGAAGAAAACCAACCAAGCTAGAAGCATTAATAAAGCATCAGCCATATAGCAGGTACTATGCTGGGTGCTGGGACAGCTGTGCAACTACCGTGTCCTCACTACCATGGCACAATAGACAGCCAGACAACCACAGATAATCCCTTCCTTTTAGAAACCTTAGTTTGATCAAGACTCAGCTCAAGAGGAACTTAATGTGTATTTCAGATATTTCCTGATTCCCATCTTCCACTCAAATTGTTAGGACTCCTCATCCCACTAGAAATTATTTTTAATTTCCTTTGTATACATTATTAATTTACTTATCTGAGTACATACTGTTAACTTCTCTAGCCACTTTTTCCAAAATGAAAGCTCCTGGAGGGCAGGGATTATTTACTTTTCCTCTTTGTGTATAGAGTATGTACCTAATCCATGTATGTTCATTCGATTGCTTTGGATTCAATGCAAATAACCAGAAAAAGAAAGAACATAACTAATGGATGAATTTCTGAAAGACAGTAATATTTTGGGTTTGGTTTGGTTTTTAAAGCCCTGAAAAGATGAAACTACCATATGTTACCTTATTCCTCTTGCTGGTCAATGGAAAGGATCTTAGAAAGTGGGATGGCAGAGATAGCACTAGACTGGGAGACCATAAAACCCAAACTTGAATCTTGCCTCACACACTAACTAGTTGTGTGCTTCTGTGTAAGTCACAACTTCCTTCAGCCTCGGTTTCTTCTGAAATAATGATAATGACAATGTCAACCTCACAGGGCAACTGTGGACATCAAATGAGATGATACATGAGAAGCCATCTACAAGCTTTAAATCGGCATAGAAATATTAGTTGTTATTAACAGTAGTAGTCCAAACCCTTGCTTTACAGATGAAGAAACTAAGGCCTGGACATGTTAAGTGACTTGCCTGAGATTACACAGATAGTGACAAAGCTTGCGTTCAAATCCAAGTCCTCTGACTCCAAATCTCATTGTCCCTCCTACTATGCCATGATTAAAGGTAGGTTGTTTGTTGTTGTCATTCACTCATTTCAGGCCTGCCCTGTTCTTTGTGACCCCATTTGGGGTTTTCTTGACAAAGATCCTGGAGTGGTTTGTCATTTTCTTCTCCAGATCATTTTACAGATGAAGAAACGGAGGCAAACAGGGTTAAATGACTTGCCCAGGTTACACAGCTAGGAAGTGTCTGAGGTTGTATTTGAACTCAGGTCTTCCTGACTGCAGGCCCAGGCCCCTAGGCACTGTACCATCTAGTTACCCCATAAAGTAGGCTACTCAATCACAATTGTGCCTACTTGTTTATTCCTCCTGAAATGAGTTTTAATAATATTTGCCTACCTGGATACTGAAGAAGGAGCAACCTAATTATTACAATCACGCACATACTGCTTTGTATTTATGACACATTGCATTTGTCCCTGGAGTGTTCCAATGACTTTAGAGTTTTCTCCTCTAAATCTAATCACTCATCACTGCATCACTGTGAACCAAACAAAGGGCAAACACAGTTATTGTGTCTTTAAAGAGGCATAGGAAAATGATGGACTTTGGCCGGTGTCACCTGGGCAGCTGATAGCGGAGCAAGGAAGAGAGTCCTGGTATGATGATTTGTTGTTAGTAGCAGGCACTGACCAAGCACCCAGGGCCACTCTATTGGCTGCTATTTTATTGAGATTAAACAGACATCTCCCTGCCCTTTAGGAGTTTATTCTCTTAAAAAAATAAAAAAATAAAACAATAAAACCTGATGCTATTTAAGGAAAATATATCACAGGAACACATACATAATGGATGCTTTCTGTTTCATCTTGTATATCTTATTGCAAGCAACAAAACTGACTTAATTTTCCCTATTATGATAGTAAAGTTAACAAGTAGTCTTTTAAGCTGCCAGTTATATTGGGGGAAAACTACTGGAATCAATTTCCCTCTGGTTAGTTGGATCTATCTTTGTACTACAAAGGGGACAGGAACCCATCCTGAGATTTCACTAGAGTAGGGAATTCTCAGATAAGAAAATTCCTTCTTTTGATACCGTCCTTTCGGCAACTAACAGTCTTAAGTTGCCTAGTACTATGAAAGGTTAAATGTCTTGCCCAGGGTCACTAAGCCAATATAGGCATTAGGCAGATGAAGTTAAACCTCAATCTTCCTTGTTTAAACACATTCCCTATAATCAAAAATGATTTTCTTTTCTTGCTGATGCACACTGACAGTTTATTTTTTTCCCCTTTCAAAAGCTTTTGGCATATCACAAAGCAAGTTAATTGGGTGCTAAAAATCTGGGTGGCTTTTATCAAAAACTATAGCCATCTGTCCCTCTTTTCCATTATTCTAATTTGTCCACTTTTCCCTAGACAGAGGATTAATGTATACTTCTATGCCACTCTGTTGAGTGTCTGTACACAGAAATACCCACACCCACACCCACACAAACACGTACATGAATACCTCTCTACCCAATTCTTCCAGAGAGAAGCATGAGATGGTATGATAACAATGGAATGATCTCTTGTAACTACAAAAGTATACTTTGCAAGCTTAAATATGCTTTCTGTTATAAAGGTCTGAATTGTACCAGAATGTGTATGCCTACTGGCTCAGAATGATACGAGACATCTGAGGGTAACCAAATACCAATGATACTAGAGTCCAAATTTCCTATGGTATTTTATGCTAATGGAGCAAGGAGAGGTTAATAAAAATGTGCCCTGATATTGGTCATTTTCATCCTTGTCTATATAATAATCATCTCCAACTTTGATGGATCCCTAATTTCATCTGTGCAGCCTCTCCCAAAGCCAATTAACATCACACCCCTTCTGCAAATTTGCATCCTGCATGATTTTTGTCCGTGTTCTCCCACCACTCGTGCATAAAGGATTTACCCAACCTGCTGGAGGCCTATCTCTGGCTAATTTAGTATGTCAGGGATAGAAACAGAGAGCACTTGGGCTGTCTCTCACTCTCGATACGCAATTAATCTGCATCTTTTTCTGGTCACACATATGTTTGGTGATGTCTTTTCTGCTTCTTGCACAGAAGTCATCATCGGTAACATGATTACATCCACCATGCCTTTTTCATATCTCTACTTTTGGGTGGCTTATAATTTTGATTCTTTGATACTGTGGTATTCTATTATGTATAATTACATATTTAATACAGAATATATTATATGTTAATTATTAATAGCTAACACATAATATGTATAAATATATAGCATGATATATTATTTAATATAAGTAAATATATCATATTTAACGGTATGATATATCATATATGCTATATGATTGTATTGTACATAAACTATGGTATGGTATACGGTATGACAACATATAATCATTAGAAGAATACTAGTGGTTAATAAGGCTGTGTGTCATTTTCTGAGGCATGAAATAGATTAGAACCAGTGAAAACACCCTTTTACCAGTTCAGGCTAGCCCAGATGTGGGGAACCTGCAACCTCGAGGCCACATGTGGCCCTCTAGGTCCTCACGTGCAGCCCTTTCACTGAATCCAAAGTTCACAGAACATTCTGTTTATTTGGATGCAGTCAAAGAGCCACACTTGAGGAGCTAGACGGCCACATGGAGCCTCGAGGCCACAGTTTCCCCACCCTTGGAGCCCACTGTCATCTTCTGGGACTCAGTTCATTGTTTACTTGAAGCAACTGACAAGATTAGTGTTTGATAGACTGCTGAGCTAGCTGAATGTCAGAGCATGGGTAATATGCATTTTCCATCCATTTTTTTCTCACAGTGGATGGCTAGACAAACCCCTCTTTAATTTGATTTTAAATTTCACTAAGGAGGCCACATAGTTCCAAAGCTCACTACTACTCACTCACTATAGATATCTGAAAAGGAACATTTAGGGAACTTCCTCCCTATTTAAAAGGAAAGAAAGAAGGAAACAAGCATGTATTGAGCATCTATGATGTGCCATGAACTGTCCCAAATGCTTTACAAATATTATCCTATTTGATACTCACAACAACCTTGGATAATAGATGTCATTATCACCATTTTACCGTTCAGGAAACTGAGGAAGACAAAGGTGCTGTGATGTGCTCAGGGTCACATAGCTAGATAATATGTGAGGCCATTTTTGAGCTAAGGGCTTCCTGACTTCAGGCCTATTGCTCTGTCCACTTTGCCAAGTAGCTGTCCCTCAAAAACAAAAGTTTTATTTGAACACTATTGTTTTCTAAATCCTCAAAACATTTCAAGTGAATTAAAAATCTTAGTTATAGAATCAACATTCTATCCCCCAGACCCAAATATTCTCCTTATACTGATAAACAGCCATTTCTCTACTCCAAGTGATAGAATCATTTCATTTCTCCAAATAATTTAGGAAAACAAAAAAATAGCTTTTTGTCCAATATATCTGTTTTCTTGATCCCGTCATTGGTTTCTAGTAGAGATCAGTAAATTGTTTGTGATACTTAGGTGAGAATCTTAAAAAACCCCTGCATTTCCATCTCCGTTAGTTAGGAAAAGTAGAAGAAAACAATGATTTGAGATTAGTCACACTGCCCAGCATATATAGAATCTGACCAGGAACAAAATGTTTTTCCCCCTAAGAACAATACCAAAGTGTTCTCTCCATATAAAAATGACTTCAAATATCCTCTGTTGGCTGCCTGTTAAAATTCCATGCAAGAAACAAAGTGACAAATTTGCAAAAATTATGGCATTTCTTCCTGGGAGATACTAAGAAAATAATACAAGACTTGGCCTTGAAGTCATGTTAAGTGAAGCCTCAGACAAAGGGCTTGTAAAGGTTGTATGGGGGTGGGGTGGGGGGGAATATAGAGCATTCCTGCTAAGGCAAAGTATAATTTCCTGTCTGTGTTTCCACCAGTCAACCTAAAATGCTACGTGCTCAGACAACCTAGTGAATCAGTGAACCCAGGTCTATGATACCCATGACAAACTTCCTTGACCTCAGGCCTAACTGTCATACCTTTCTTCCCCTAAATCTTAGCTCATTTTCATTTTGCCCAATTCTCGATCTGACAGGTTCTATCATGAGCAGCTTTATCTTGATGGCGTGTTTTATCTCTTAATAGATGGTGATGCTATTGCAAATCTAGTCTTATCTTTACCTCATTCATAAGGAAAGGGGGTTGGTATAAGAATATTCAAGGTGTCTGGATATGCTTTTTGAAGCTGGAGGAAGGAAAAGAACCCACACTTCACCCATGGACATACATACTCATACCACAGTATCCTACACTGTTTGTCCTTTATAAGAACTTGGGGGCACAGGATTTAAAGCGAGAAGGGATTTCCAAGCTATTCTAGTCCAGGTCCTAGTATGAAGAAAGAAGGGAACAGTAGAAAGATACCTGAATTTGGAGGCAGCAGACCTGGAGTCACATTCTACCACCATTGTTCTTGTTGGTCCTTCATTCTCCAAGAGGACCAATGGCATCATGCAGGTGATATCTTAAGTTGCCCAGATATCGGATTTAATGAGGCAGAGCTGCACAAGGTCAATTATCTGCATCCCTCCTACCTAGTCTAAAGTCTCTCATTCCATAGATGAAGAAACTAATGCCCAGGAAAGGTGAAGCCAGTGCTCAAGAACACACAGGAGGTAAGTAGTAGAGCTGATATCCAAAACCCAGGCCTTTTACCTCCAAAAAGAGGGAGTGTATTTTTCACTATCTCACATCTAAGTGCACCTGGGAAGGAGCGTAAGGAGCATCATGAATTGATGCAGGGAATTCTGACACAATGTCTGATACTAAATAGCCAGTATCACAAATTTAACTGGGGACTGCCCCACTACATTACATCCAGTTCTGTCTGAAATGAATTGACTCAAAGTCACACAGTATTGCCAAGAAGACAACAATTAGAAAGATAAAAAGATGAGGAAATAATGCAGTGTGGTTTAACGTAAAGAACACCGAACTGGGAATCCACGTAATGAAGTTCTAGTTTAGATTTTCTGACTCACTATATGACCTTGGGGAAGTTATTTAACTTCTCTGAGGCATAGATTCCTTATCTGAAAAATATGGGTTGACATCCTCAGAATAAAAACAGTTGCTAAAGTATTCTGAAAAATAATAGAAACCAAAAGTAATTCTATCCTAAATTAATTAGGGTGCAATTAGGAATGAAGTAGGATAGCAGTCTATTGTTGATTTCTTTGCACAGCTCTAAAAAAACAAAAAAGTCCACGATTCTTCATGTTCCTCCAACTTGCATGCCTCAATAGATCTGTAGTTTGAAACAATGACTGAGAATAATTCTTTTACCACCTATTATCTACTAAGTACACCCAGTTAATCCCTGGCAAAGTTGATACCTCAGTTGCCAAAGTCTTCATTCAAAAGAAAAGTCGTTACTTCAAATCAACTGGAATAAAGTTCATGATCAAGTGGTAAAATCCAATTTCTATGCATTCTTTCCCTCTGATTGGCCGCTTCCTCCCTGAACCTCCAATTGAAGGAAGAAGTTCAGACCGACTATGTCTTCATTCCTCTCCAGGCTGTACCTTCTCTATCATATCGTAGAAATATCTTCACCCTAGAAGCTCATTCCACCCCTGGACCACTTCTCACATTAGAAGTTCACTCTAACCTTTTTTCTACCATGCCCCCAAAACAGATACCTTCACCCCTTTCCTTTTCTCCCTTCCTCTGTTAGAGTATAACCTCCCGATGGGTAGAGACCATCTTAGTTTCTGTTGTATCTCTATTCTCAGCACCTAACACAGTGCCTGATGCAGAGTAAGCATTTAATTAATTAACTCTTCAGGGATACCTCTGTACAATGACTCCTCTTTAAAATGGAACCGTATTTGGTCAGTTGAGAGCTGTTTCTGTTGACTCTTATGCATAATGTGGCCTAAAGTACAGATTGTTTGATCTGCAGTCAGGAATTTCAAATTTTATCTCAGACACTAGGTATGAGACCGATCATTTACTACTCTAAGTTCCTGTAAAATGGGGACAATAGGACTTGCAGTAATTATCTCCTAGGTTTTTTGTAAGCATCAAATGAAACAAAATACATAAAGTGCTTTGCAAAACTTAGTGACATTCAAATAGTGTTATTATTCACCCTTTGAGACAGACTTCGGATTGAAAATACAATTAATGTCTAGTTGGAGACTCCTCGGTTGCTACTGTTTGCACAATCATTAATTGCTTTGTGGATATACAAGTTTCACAGTGATCATACCCAATCCTGGCATTGAAATCTTTGGCAGAAATAATAGATGAAGAACGTTAGCATATATTGTGTTTATTAACACAATATACAAATTTGGGGCAAGTTCATGGATCTGGCCAGTACTATTTATTCCGCCTGTGGCTTCCAAAACAATCAAACTTTTGTCATTTCAGATGTGGATACTAGGACCCCCCAGCATGGGCAGAAAACAAGTTGCCACTGGTGCCATAAATAACAGTTTTGCCCCATCCTCATTTTATGTGGTATCAGGAGTGATAGGGGAGGAACATCATGCAGATTTAGGGTAGATTTTTGGTGAATGGTGTGCAACAAGTTTATGGTGGGTTAGGATAGTTTATTGATACAGCCAGACATAAGAAATGGACAAATGGAGTCAAAGATAGGGTAACATGTGACTTCCCTTACCCTCATCATTCTATACGATGACATACTTGGTGGTGGCCCTTGACAAGTAGTGGAATATGCCCTCTGACTGAAGGTCCAATGCTTCTAGGGGCCCTAGTTTACATGGGGTTTTCAGTAAAGGGTCTGCCATGACACCTGCCATGATCTTCATGGGGTTATGGGGTCAAAAAGGGGCTTTCTAAAAATCAGAAAGGATGAGGAAGGTGGGACTATAACGAAGCTTCATCAGTAAGCTTGCTGGAAAGTTCTTATAGCCAGTTCCACCAAGAACTGAGGACAATTCAAACCTTAACCATATCAATTATATGACAAGAGACAGGACCAAAACAGCAGGGCCATAGACTCCTCTGGCTATTCAAAGGCAAAATTTATCAGGCCAGAAAAAGAATTACTTTTTCTTTAAAGCACAGGACTAAAGGCACAAAAAAACTTTAAAAACAGACAAAGTTTATTTGTAATATCTTTCCACCTTCTTATTCAGTGGTCTTTTCCCCTGCTTGATGCCTCCTCCTTACCCCCCAACACACATAATCGCCATCCAGTGCTCAGGGTCTGCATTCTATTTTTTTGTGTGCCCAGGACTCCATCTCAAAACAGGCTTTGCCATCAGAGTAGCTTACATTCTGCTGAGGAGGTAGGAGGGATAGAACATATATAAGAGAATCAAAGGATGCCTACTTACATGACTAGAAGGATCAGGGAAGTTTTCACAGAGAAAGTAGACCCTGAGTTGATACTTAAGGGAAACATAAGTGTTCTTTGAGGTGGAAAAATACATTCCAAATATGGGGGACAGTGTGTACAAATGAACAAAGACAGGAAATGAAATAGCAAGTTTGTGCAATGGTTAATAGTTCACTTTGGCTAGAATCTAAAGTGCTAATTGGACCAAAGGAGTTGATGTGATAGATCACCAAAGGAGCACATGTACCGTGAAAAGAGAAGCGGACCTAAGACAGAACCTTAGGTAACATCCAATGTTTAGGGGTGGGATGTTGCATGATCGGACACGTAAAAGGGAATCAAAAGAAGCGGTCACACAGACCACAGAAGAAATAGGAAAGCACAATGTCATTGAAGCCGAGGGAAAAGAGACTATCCAAGACAAAGGGAGGAAGGTCAGTGGTGACAAAGGCACCCAAGATGTCAAGGAAAATGGGAATTAAGGAAAAGGACATTGAATACAACAGCTAAAAATGTTGGCAACCTTAGAAAGACATTTCCTTACAACAGAAGCAGTTATTTAAGCACAGTGGCTAGAACGCAGGGCTTGAAGTCAAGAAGAACTGACTTTAAATATGGTCTCAGACACTTCCTAGCTGTGTGACCCTTGGCAAGTCAGGTAACCTCCATCTGCTTCAGTTTCCTCATACAGAAAAATGAAGATAATAATATCACCCACTTCCCAGAGCTGTTGTAAAGTAAAAATGAGATATTTGTATTACACTTAGCATAGCACCTGGCACATAGTAGGTACTCATTTCCTGCCTTCCTTCTAATGGTCTCATTAGAAGCCCGATTATGAGGCATGAGTAGATGGTGTGAAAATAAAGACAGCGAGAGTAAACAACTTCCTCAAAGAGCTTGGCAGTGAAAGGGAAAAAAGATGTGAGAAAACAGCTTGAGAGAACAGCTAAGGTATCTGTGATACAGCCCACCACCCAGAAAATGATCTTTCCCTCACCTCAACTCTCCTAATGCTTTGTTTGTGCCTTTTATACTTCTCTTGCTATATTCTGTTTTGTTTTGTGTTTAAAATGTTCATGTCTTACATCTCCTACAAGACTTCAGGCTCCTTTGGGACAGGGGAGTAGTGTTATTTGTCTGTGTTTCCTTTATCAAGTAGAATCACAAAATATTACACCTTGAAGGGAACCCAGAGATCAACTAGTCCAAACCAGACTTATACAGGAATTCCTGCTACATCAAGTTTTCATCCAGCTTTTACTTTAAATCCACCAGTGAAGTGGTAGCCAACGATCTCTAGGGATAGTGCACTATCCTATACATAGATGGCACACAATAATTGTTCACTGAATGAAACCAAATCCTACCCAAGGATGTCCAGATTTCCATTTAGATTCCTGTTGAATCGAATCAGGTCTCCAATGCTTTGTAAATGTTCTCTAATGGCATCTCTATGGTATCTAATGATTCTCTATGGTATCATTTCCAGCCAAAATGCTTCCTAAAGACAATGGTTGCAGAGTGTAAAGGGAGAAGAAAGGATCAGGAACTACTTTGAGATTAGGAACTTAGTGACTAAAAGGATGGGATGTCCTTGTCTCTAAGGCATATATCTCAAATGGTGAAATTTCAGCTATTAGCAATAGGCCAACTATAGAGATGTTTTTGAGGAAGCAAAGAATTTCCAGTTTCCCTCAAGCAGCACGCATAGGTGTCCACCTGTGTGATATATAAAGACACACACACGCACATGCTGCTTTTATTTTTGTTGCCTTTATTTTTGCACTACCTACTGATGCCTTATAATTGGGGTTCTAATAAGACCCTTAAAAAGGAAGGCAAAAATAAGCACTTACGAGTTACCGGGCACTATGCTAAGTACGTTACAAATATCTCATTTGGTCCCCACAACAACTCTGGGAGGTATGTGCTTTTATTATCATCCCTATTTTACAGATGATAAATCTGAGGCAGACAGGGATTAACTGACTTGCCAAGGATCACACAGCTAGTAATACACAGACAAACACACACATATGACATGTACTAGTAATACATAGAGATAGAGCTATAGCAAAGCAAAGATAGAAACCTTGGGCGAGACTTAGGACAATGATTGCTCAGACCAATAAAACCCAACTATATTGAAGCTTTATAACAATACTGAATTAGCAGCAAGATTGTTGACTTTGAAATCAGATGACTCAGTTTCAAGGAGTCACATTAGTTTTGTGACTATGGGCAAGTGACTTAACATCTCAGTGACCCAGTTAACCCTGAAACTATAATTTATAGAACAACTGTCTATCAGTGTGAGGGGAAGAAGCTTCCACACTTCGAGTTCCCCACACCAATTAGCTCACAGGTCTAGACTCACTCACACGACCACTCCTACACCAACCTCCTCCTCTCCCTCAAAAAAAATTTCCTTTAAAGACAGAATCATTTTCTATCTTTTCCTGCAATGATCTGTTTTAAAGTTGGGAATTCATGTGCCTCCTGACTTTTTTTTTTACGCTGACATATACTCCCTTCACAAACACTTGTTCCAGGCCCAGGCAATTAGTCATTCTTCTCGTAACCTATAATGACAAAGATGTCCCAGGATATTTTTTCTGGGGGTTATATTTATAAATAAAACATGTTAGGACACTCAGTACCTGTCACCCCACTGAAATACAACCCCAGTTAGGAAAATGATAAACCTTCCCATTCCTGGATATAGAAAGGGGGTGGGGGGACAGGGATCTCGTTAAATAAAAAATGTCCACAGCCTCCTTGTAAATATCCAGATCAATCATTTTCTACCACCACTGGGGTATTGAAAAATTCATGGTCCTAGCAGACAGTGTGTGACTTGATCCCTTAAAATGCTGCTTTGTTTATTGGCAAACTAACATAGCCTCTATTAAATATAGATGTGTCAATTCAGTCTTTACCACCTTTATCACATGTATTTTGTTCAGGGAGGCTGCTTCCCATTAAAAGATACCAATAGAAGATGGTGTGCCTTCTCCTCTTGTTAAAATCATGGTCTTGTATGTTTATCCAAATTAAACTGATTTGATCTCACTGAGGTAGGTGGCAAGAGACAGCCGCAAATCACATTTAAGACAGAGCAGACAAGTTGAAATAGCTATTTCTAATAGTCATGTTACAACAGTTGACTTTTTATAGAGCATATAACTCTTGAAATTCTGTACCTTTGTCCCAAATAGAAGAAATTCAGTATGTCTAACCAAGTGACCTACATTCATTTGAATGTTTATTTAGAGTTGTGAAACTGCATGAACTTTTTTCTTTGACTATTTTTCAGTCTGGTAAAATATATACTGCCTTGATTATAGGTTGTTACGGAAATGACCTTGAATTTGAATTAGTATAGTGGTTTCTTGACAGAGTCAGAGCTAGAATAATGTACCTGGAAAGAACACTAGTTTCCGGGTCAGAAGGCCTATATTTGTTTGTTTCTCAGCTATGGGACCCAATAGAAGTCCCCTATTCTCTCTGAGCCACAGTTTCCTTATCAATAAAACGAAAACAAAAATACGGCAATGCTACAACTCCATAGGACTGTTAGGAGGATCAAATGAGAGGATGAGGGGAGGGATCATGGCATGGTGGAAAGAGTGCTCTGGAGTCAGAGGACCCAGATGCAAATACCTCTTCTCATGCCAACTACCTGTGTGATCTTGGCCAAGTCACTTCACTTGCCTTGTCTACGGTTTCCTCATCTGTAAAATGAGGGAATTGGAATACATGGCCCTGAAATCTCTAGAGCTATGATCAAATACAAAGGTGTTTTGTCACCATATGACACTATTAACTGAAAGCTTTTTGGTACATTTGTTTGGCATTCATGTACATGTGGAAATCCCTCCATTGATACAGATGAGCAACTTATCTGTAATTTAGTCTTAGGGAGATACCTAGAGTCACAAGGAGTTTTGGTGACTTGGTCAGACTCAGCCAGTATGTGTCAGAGGCAAGATTTGATCCCAGGACTTCTGGAATCCAAGTACCACATGTTACTTAGTACATTATTTCTCCAGATTTAAAGAGGTGGCAGCATTCTTTATAACATGGCAATGACTCCTTTAGAAGCTGAAATCAAAGTAAGCCACAGAGCTGAATTGGCAAGATGATGCAAGAATCCAACATAAACCTATTAAGTTTGCATGACATACCTAGTATATGATCACCTTGACTAATGGTGTTAGATTAATGTCTTCATAGAAAGTGAAAAATATTTCAAGAAAATAAAAACATATTTGGAAATGTTGAGATATTGGGAGGTTAGATCAGGGGGATCCTGGGTGTCTTCTTGCTTTCCTCCTAGACCGTCTGACTACTACAGAGACAAGAAGCTGTGGGACCAGTTTTCCAGTTTGGTAAAGACCATAAGAAACCATGTCAAAAGCACCAGTCTTGAAGGTCAGAGGGAATCCAGGGATTTCAACTGTGAGAACAGCTGCTTCATACAAAGAGTAACATCCAGCACCTCCTCCAAATTATGTTGGGTTTTTTTTTCCCTCCATTTAATCAAGGCACCTCCAGAATGAATATCCACCATCAGTTTAAATGTCCCTGATCACACTGGCAAACTTCTGGTCAAATGTGTTCTTCCCTATCCTCATGAGATGCACTCACATTTATTGCACTGAAATGGGTCTCTGTACTACAGGCCTATTGTACACACACACACACACACACGCACACGCAAAATTTATGTCTACACACATTTATACACCAATATAATATCTGCACATACATATATACATATGTGTTTCCCTTCCACATCGCAACTTTCCCCATTGTGGTTTTGATATACCATGGGCTAGCATAAGAAATTAAAAGGAAATTTTTGGGGAGCTTTGGGGAAGCCACAGATAACACATGAAGGCCAGCAGACAACATAGAAAAACTTTAGAAACTCAGAAATGCATAAATTATTTGTATAGCATTGTATAATACATAAATATATTATATGTTTTAATATTCTAAATATACACAATTTCTTTTCTCTGATACAAAAGGAGGATCAAAAAATTTTATGTGGATTCCCCAGATTGTGGAGGTGCCCCTAATCTCTGCAATGTGGAAGGGATAACTGTATATGTATACATATGTGTACATATACATGTGTGTGCATGTGTGTAAGTCATGGTCCAGAAAGTCAAGGCTCATTTTTTTTTCTGTAATAACTATGCATATGGTGATTCACTGAATTCAGGAGCCGTTTTGTTGTTGTTGTGTTTTGCATTCCCAGAGCCTAGTACAGTACAACTACTAGGTGCTTTAAAAACTTCTCACGGCTTTATATTGATTCTTTCATTCTCCTTTCTTTCCAAAGTTTCAGCTTTAAATTCAAAGAAGAAATCCACTCCCTACTTTGTCAGTTTTCCTGCCTGAGGTTTTCTCTTTCCTAAAGATACTTTCAGGGTTTCTTCTGATAGAATCATTTACCCTAAAAGAATAGCAAAGTGTGGGAATGGTTTTCAGCAAAACTTCCCTTCATATCCTAGGTCCGTGCTCCATTAAGCTCCCCTATCTCCCAGATGGCCATGCCAAGCCTCCTCTATACCTGTCAGTGGGAATCTTTCCTTTTGCGTCCAGTAACAGATTTCCTAGCATTTACAGGTACTTGTGGCTTGAATATCTCACTGCAGACTGCAGTCACTTATTAATAAAATGTGTCCAAAATGAAGGGCAGTAATCAATTTAAGTTGGGAAAAGCTTTTATTATAAATCGCATCACATTCCTTGGAACTCCCACCTAACTGGTAACTGCCTCAGTCACCCACTTGAAAGCCAAGCTTCATGTCACCAGCAATCTCCTCACCAGTTCATGCTTCCCCCACATACTCCATCATACATTTCCAGGTTCCCCTATGTTTCTCCTCATTCTCTGTGTTAACTTTCTCAACTAAAATGTCCCTTCCTCTCCACCACTACACCATATGTGTGGCCTCCTCTATTAAAATGTAAGCCCTTTGAGGGTAGAGACTGTCTTCAGTTTTTATTTAGATCCACAGGGTTTGGCACAGTATTTATCACATTGTAAGCATTTGACAAATGCTTTCCTTTCATTCAGCCATTCAGCACATCCACAAATGCAAACCATCTGGTTAATAAAACCATCCATCCTGCCAAATAATTAAGGTAATGCTGAAAGAACTGAAAAGGACTACAAAGGCCTCCCCAACAAAGTTTCCCAAAAAGGCCTTCCTTCTGTCTCTTTACCTACTGAATACCACCTACCCATCTTTTAAAGTCCAATTAAAACTCCAGTTCTTCCATAGTACCCCCATTTGGTAATTATTTTACAACTCCCTCCTCAAAGTGCATATTATTTCATAATTCTCTAATGTACTCATTATTTAATATCATTTATAATATCCACCTTTGTTAGTGTCTTTCCCTCACTTCTCCTATATGATAAGCTCCTTCAAGGTAGGAATCATGCTTACCTAATCTTTATATCTATAACTATCTACACCTAGCACAGTATTCTTTATGCAGTGGCCAATAAATATAGCTGTTATTACAACTTGTCCTTAAATCACCATGCTGGAGATGCTGATTTCTTAGTTTAGTTACGCTGCGTGTTGTTGGACTTCCAAACCAGTTACGTGTTTTCCCTCTAGTTTCGGCTACTTTATGATCAAGTTTAAAGATAAATGTTAACCAATTCCTTCTGGCTTCTACTAAATTCAGCAGTAATTCCAGGCTTTTCTTGCATATCCTTTTAAACTCCTGTTGTCACAGAGCATCAGGGGTGTTTATGTTTTCAGGAATAAAACTTAGATCTCTCTTCTAGCAGCATAGATAACCAGAGTTGGGCCCCTGAGCCAGGACTTTATCTAAATAAATTATTGTAAATAAAAATACTTAGATCTTACACAAACGCCTTTCATCTTCAAAGTGCTTTACAAACATCAGTCAATAAATCAAAATGAATAGACTCATAGGACATTAGAAAGACAGACTAATTCCTGGAAATTCCCTCATTGGTGACTTATCTTCTAGATCGCACCAGACCAGACTAAAACACTCACACATTGAAGACGATTTACCTGACAGGTTGGAGCAGTTTACCAAAGCTTCCGAAAAGCATTATTTGAACTAGATTTCAAGAAATCTAATAAACAAAAACATAAAGGGGCTATTGTTCTGAGCTTTTTTTTTTCAATCCCCACCCACTATTTTTGGATTTTCTCTGGAAAAGAAAAATATGACTTCCTTGTGACTTTATTTATGGGTGATGTCACTATGCTTTTATCCCAGGATCATAGCAGGAGAAAAGAAAGGCTTAAATTTTTTTTTTTTTTATGACTCATCATCAAGATCTAGTCATAAGCTCCTGTGGTCATCAAATGCTGCAGATGCTGTTTTGTAAACAACGGGGTAGCTAACTAATCTAAGATCTATCCCCCAGGAGAAGGGGCTTGAACCAAACAAGGTTCTCCTCTATACCAGGGGTGAGAGCTGCAGGATGCCAGACAATCTATTGGAGACAGAATGGTACAGTGGAGGAGTAAACTGGCTCTGGAGTTAAAGGACCTGAGTTCAGATCTCAACTGTAATGTTTACACCCTGTGCAACTTTGAGAAAAGTCACTTAAGCTCCCCAGAGCTCAGTCTCTTTAAGGTAGATGAGATAGCCTCTGAGGTCTGATATATTTCACTCCCATTGGATAGGGATGACTGAGTCTATGTACATTTTGCCCCTAGAGGACTTTGATTTCTGTATTGCAAATACTCCAAATGCTGATAATAAACATGTAATGAATAGGTGATGAGGACTTGCTTCTTTTCAAGCATCCATATATGACTTTAAAAAAAAAAACATAGTAGAGCTGTGATTCTATTGGCATAGGGGAATGTCTTAGGAGGAAAGCACTTTTACCAGTGCAGCTCCATATCTACTCAATAACCATTAGTTTCAGAAAGTAGCCCAGGGAATGAACAGAGAGGTTAAGAAACTTGCTGAGGGTCACAGAGCCATATGCATCAGGGCAACACCTGAATCCATGTGTTCCTGACCCTAAGGCCAAAATCTTTAAGCAAGCTATCATGTACTTCTCAAATCTCATTTTCCAGCTACACGTTCCCATTTCTTTTAACCTTAGATAAATTATCTACCCTCTCTGACCCTCTGTCTCCTCCTCTGCAAAGGGAGAATAATAATATTTGTTCTTCCTATCCGATATAACTGTTAAGAGGATCAAATGGGTTAATTTTTATGATGTAAATCACTTTATTAACTATAAAGCAATTATGTTCGTAAATGTCTAGTAGCAGTAGCAACAGCAGTGGCAGTAGAAGTGGTAGTGGTAGTGGTAGTAGTAATTTAGTAGTAGTAGTAGTAGTAGTAGTTGTTGTTGTTGTGTGGTTATAGTAACAGTTTTTATCATCATCTTAAAATATTGATCAAACAGCCAGTGCTGAGACACTAATCTATCATTAAATAGCCAAAAAAAAAAAAAACCCACCTCATCTACAAGTTTTCAATCCACTGTTTTTCACTAGGTCAATATGATGGTAGTATAGTAAAATGGAATAAATAGAAAGATGGCAAAACCTAGTAGTTTTCTACCAGCACAAGACATCATATGTGTATTAAATTGGTTGAGCTGACCCAAAAAGGGTACTGATGGAAAAGTGAAAAATGATGAGAAGAGAATTATATATATGTATGTATGTATGCATGTATGTATGTATATAAACATGTGTATACACACATATACATATATATGCACACATGTAGCTATATATGTATTCACATATACATGTGTATATATACATAGTATATATACATATATAGACATACATATATATTTAAGGACTACATAATATCTTAGAAATCAACAAATGTAATCACCTCTTCTTATGATCAATGAAATGGAATCAGGAAATCTGACGATATAGGTTGAAAGACCCAATAATGTTTAGAAAAGAAAAGACTTGGGGTGGAGACAGAGAGGGTGAGGACTATAACAGCAGTTTAAAGTATTTGAAGAGCTACAGCATGGAGAAAAAATTAAACTTCTTCTGCTTGGTTTAAGAGGTAATAACTAGAAGTAATATGGTGATGTGAGAGAAGGGGAAGAAAAGGATATTTACACTTGCAAGAAAAACTTTCTAAGAATTTAAACTATTCGAAATTGGAATGAGTTGCCTCAAATACAATAGGTTCGCCCTGATGAGGGTCTTCAAATAAAAGCTATACAAACATTTGTTAGTTATGTTAAAGAATGGATTCTTGTTTAGGTTCAGACTGGTTCCTTATAATTCTGAAACACTTTGATTCTTTGAGACATTTAGGGTAAAGTAAGTTCCTTGAAGGCAGTGGCTTTTTCGTTAGTTTGTTTTCTTTTGATCACCACTGTCTAGGACAGTGTCTTATAAATCATAGGAGTTTGGTCAATGGATGTTTGTGAATTGAATTAAATTGCTCTAAACCAGATTTCTTGACTTCCATTCAAATATTAATTAGATAATAAATACTCATAGTTTATCTGATCTTTCAAATTCCACTACAAAAGAACCTTCTAATAAATCTCTGAGAAAGAGCTAGAAAGCAGGTACCATTGTGTGTGTCTAGACTTTGATGCAAAATATCTAAAGGCAAAAATGGTAGGCTATCAAAAGCTTATCAATAGCATATTATAATTTTTAAAGACTGATTAACAATTTTAATTCATTAGCCCAGAATTTGCTTTTCAATTGCAAATGATACATGACAAAGTTTCTTAATGGCTAAAGCCATGGTCAATTATTACTGATTGTACAATGATTGCAATGCAAAATGTTTTTACTAATAAAGGTCTTTACTTCTTAAAACCTATAAACTTAAATAAAAAATGAAGGAAAAAAAGAAACCCAAGTCATTAAACATGGCGAGATGACTCAGAGGTCCCTTCTGGCTCTAAAATTCTATGAAACCCTACATCAGGGGTTGGCAAATTGTAGTCTGCAGGCTGAATTCTCACTACTACCTGGTTTTGTATACCCTGGGAATTAAGAATGTTTTTCTACATTTTAAAATACAATCAAATATTATTATTTATTATTAAACCATTCCTAGCTTGCAATCATGTTACAAAAGCATTTGGTGGGCCAGATTTGGCCTCTTGGATATAGTTTGCCAACCCCTGCCCTAAATCAATGTGGTCAATGTGATAAGTCCCTGTTTCTCAGTTAATTTCTTGGGTTCAAGATTATGGAAATCACACACTTAAGTGGAAGGATCATTTGCTGTCTTTTGTCCGAAGTTTCCATGTTTGTTTACAATCAGTTACCTATTAGCAAGCAGCAGGAGACTTTAATTTTGAATGGCTTCACACAGTCATTTGAATGTAATCCCCAGAAACAACCACACCCAAGTCACAGTTCTAAGTATTCTGTGGCTCAGCACTCCTTAAATGATAGCTTAGGAGCCCCTATCAATGTATTTACTTTAATAGTCAACCAAATTAACTCAAGGTAAAAGTATTTCCTGAAATGGCACAATTATCAAAGTAGCAACAAAACATCTTCACCATAAAACCAGTTGCACTTTCCCACACATACATCGAGCATCAGTAGGAAGAATAGTCACACAGAGAGAAAATAAAAACAGAAGCACACACATAAGGAACACGTGTGATGGAGGCTTGTGCAAAAATGAATAACTCATACCTTTGACAATATGGAGTCATTCATGTCGCATGTTTCCACTGACCTTGGCCTCTAGTCTCTGCTATATGCTGGTCAGCTCGTCATGGAGAGGCATTGCTGCCCTGAATTCTACCTCACTGAACGTTGTTTGGCTGTAGACACTGCTGCCTCCTCCAGCTTGGTTCAGGTGAAATCCATAAGTAGGGCACTGCCAGGATATTTCATAAAGAAAAGTAACCTTTCCCCTTATGATTGCAGAAACCTCTGCTTTTAGTTCCCTCATTGAATTCCTGTTCTTCTCATATGTAAATACTGTCATTCTGAAGGACTTTTTGTCTCATATCCTTCCAAATGTCTTTTTTGGCTCAAATGAGTACATGGTGAGTGAACTATATGGCTTCCCTTCTTACTTCTCTAAGGGACAGGATACATTAAGTAATGTCTCTCTAGAATATCTAGTGTCCTGAACTCTCAAACTCAAGAAAACCTCAGGTTTGGAGTTACGTAGGAGGCAACTGAGAGAAATTTCTTTTCTCTGCTCTAAGGCTAGGTTCTAGGATCATGCTGTCTAGAATGTCTCCTCCCCAACTCAGAAGGTTGAATTACATGAAGCAATGTCCTTGAATTCTCCTCTCAGGATCATACAAGCACATGTCTCCCATGGTCATGTGCTTCTGCCTCAAGTGGCAATTACTGTTTCTGGTTACTAGCAAAACAGAAATCTTCTTCCCTGACCACCATCACCACCATCCCTTGCTACAATCTGAAAGGGAAAGGGTAAAGAGCAATTCTGTGGAGTGGGACTAGTGTTTTATAAAACAGAAGGTGTTTGCTTTATCCTCAGTCAGCCAATTACTAAAGGTTCCCTTTTCTCCTTCAGTTGTCTTCATCCAATGGCCAGTGAAAGTTGATTAAGGGACTTCATCATTTTGAATAGTAACTATCAATGGCCAATAGCTTATTACTTTATCAGTTATTTAGGCAAATCCCCAATTTCATTAAGAATTTTCTAATCTATTTTCTTTAATTATACTCTTTCAGTTAAAGATTTACTTAATATTTTGATCAACTAAATACTGAGAGAAATTATTATTAAATAATTATTGGGAAGATTGAGGGTTTTTTTTTTTTCATTTCCCTTCTTATATCTTTGTACTCTACCAGGCCAAGTCAGCATCTGAAGGACATTGTTGATGTGAGAGATTGCCCAAATCAGCAGGGTACATGCTTTTTGATCCTAGATGGGAATTGTTACCCCCCCCCCCCAACTAGAATAACCTTATGAAAAATTTAATCCAAGGTGAATTCCAGCCCACTGTGTTCCACTCAGCCAGGTCTGAGCAGAGGTGGACCACCTTTTGTCTAGAGTGCCCTAGGCAGGGGTAGTCTGCATAAAAGACAAGTCTCTTTTCCCAAAATTGAGTGATCAGAGTAATTCAGGCCCCTGATCAGAATAGGTCCACCTCTCCTTATAATATTTATCCTCTCCTTACTTGTCAACCAATCTGAGTCGATTGCTGCCCTCAGGAACACCCGCTCTTCCAAGGACATATAAGCGCTGAATAGGTTCCATGAGGGGTCTTTGGCATTTGAGAGTGCCACTGATCCCTCTTATTAATTGTATGCTAGCATGATTAATAAAATGATTGATTAGTTACCCAGAAACTATGTCTCTTGAACTTTTTATACATCACAATACTTACATAATTGCCATGTAATTTCAGTTTTGTGTGGAAAAGAATCTATAGTATTTGTAAACAATGATCTACAACTGTATCAGGAGGACCGAGTTTATAATCTCAAAGAGGATCATAAACATGTCTGAAAGGTTCGGAATCGCCGGATATAAGAAACTCTCAAAGTAGAAGGCAGAAGAATCAAAACATTTATTTAGGCTCCACAGTAACCAACCCATGAACCAGCAGCCCCATTTTGATATGTTGATCATAATCTTCCAGGCCCAATAAGTACGCCTTGCAAGAGTAACCAGGAGGCTACAGAGAAACATGATTGCGTAAAGCAAAATCATGCTTCCCCCTTTATGGTAATAAGATTACCCACTGGCCTGAAGTCTTTGTTCAGCTTCCTCCCGTAGATCAGCTCTGCTACTGGCAGCTCCTGCCTCAGCTGTGTCTGTCGCTGTGGCTGAAACTGACGTAACTGTCGTAACTGCCTCTGTAACTGCCTCTGGCTCCAACTGTCGCTGTAACTGTCGCTGTAATGGCCTGAAGTCTTTGTTCAGCTTTCTCCCGTAGGTTAGCTCTGCTACTGGCAGCTCCTGCTTCAGCTGTGTCTGTCGCTGTGGCTGTAACTGACGTAACTGTCGTAACTGCCTCTGTAACTGTCGTTGTAACTGTCGCTGGCTCCAACCGGAAAAGGAAGAGAGAGCTCTTCAAGCTGTCCTCTCCCCTCTTATAGAGTTTGTGACATCATCAAGCTCCGCCCGAATGACCAGGGCCGATTGGTTCCTGAGTTGGCTCCTCCCCCTAGGGTAGACCAGGTTCTGGAGCTAACACCTCCCCTCAGCCAGCCCCATGACTCATCACACAGGAAGTTGTGGTCCTGCCCCGGAAGAGCAAGCCCCAGCGTCCAGGGAAGCTCAATGAGGTAAACTGAGTCATTCAAAGAAAACAAAGGCCATTCTGGCTACAACAACCTTCTGGCCCCATACTTTAATTGAAGGAGATTGGACTCAAAGACCTAGATCAGAGGTGTTAAATATAAGACAGGTGGTCCAACAACTCTCTCCACCCCCAATTGAGCCTGAAATATATTAAAATGTAAATGGGAAATATATAACAAAAATTTTTAAATGTAATAGAACATAAATTATGTTAATATGTGGTTTTCTAAATCAATATATGGCTTCAGGTTTAGTGGTCCCCATTTCTACTTGAGTTTTACACCACTGATGTAGGTAATATGATGGATATCCTTTTGGGAAGCAATTTCAAGATTTAGGTCAAACTTTCACTGCTGCTGGGGAGGAGAAAAGAGGAAGGAGAAGGAGTCCAAGAATAAGGCCAATATATTTTCATGTAATGTCAGGATGTTTTTGTACAATCTTGCAACTTCAGACATATTTTTGATAATTGATTCTTACAGATAAAATAGTCCTCTCAGACATATACCAATCCAAACGCAACTTCTGCCCTCTGTCACATGTTATTACTATGAGCTCAGAGGGGGTTTGCAATCAGTAGACTAAGGATTATCCACATAAATCTGGAAACACAACTTGGCCTAGTTAATAAGTTATACTTTTCTCTATCAAATTGCTACCAGAATGTGTTGTGAAATCAATCTCCTGACGTTTATTTAATTCCACTTGTCAATCAACATTTTAGATTTTATAAAGACAGATGAGGTCAAAAATAGAACTGGAATTCATTGGGCTTCATTGCTATCTTTTTATTGTTTCACTTCAGCATGTTCTGAAAAGTTTCTAGTTTTCTTTAAATAACTTCATATCTCATGAATCAGTCAAAAAATATGGCCATTTGAGCATGACAAAAAATATTCTATAAATACATTAATGGAAGAGATATGTAGATAAGATGTATATATCCTTGTTGACACACACATACATACATATATACATATACATATAAATAGAATATCTCAATGTATTATTATAATTGTATTTGTCTGTATGTGTGTACATGCATATATATACACATATATACCATGCATATAAATTTTTTATGGGAGCTCAGTGGATAGAGCACTGGGTTTGGAATCAGGAAGACTCATCTTCATGAATTCAAATCTGCCCTCAGATACTGGCTAGCAGTGTGACCCTGGGTAAGTCACTTAACCCTGTTTGCCTCAACTTCTTCACCTGTCAAATGAGCTGGAGAAGGAAATGGCAAAACACTCTAGTATCTTTGCCAAGAAAACCCCAAGTGGGGTCACAAAAGATTCAGAGACAAATGAAAAGACCCAACAACAAAATTCTCTAAGGGTAATTGCCTGAAGGCCTTGTGGGGTTCTTTACCATTACAACTTTATCATGCAGTAAAATCTGGAGTTGAAACAGATTTTAGAGTCCAAATCTATTATCTTATAGATGAGGAAATTAAGTCCTAGACAGGTCCCTCGGTCATGGGAACAGAGGGGAATCAGTATTTGAACCCAGGTTCTCTGACTCCAAATCAAATAATCCTTCCATAGTATCATGCTGCCTACTATGATCAGCACTATGGTTATCTTCTTATAAGCCTGGATTATCAGAAAATCAATTGCCTTATGTTTAAGGTGTCAGTAGCATCCTTTATCCAGCCTCCTTGCAAAATATCTTGGGTAGAGGAAAGGATGTATTCATGACTAATTTCAGCTGATACTAAATTGTCTATTTCTGAACTACCTAATCTTCATAGCAAAGAAAGGGAGAGTATGAAGGAGAGAAAGAGAGAAAGAGCAAAGAGGAAGAGAGAGCAAGAGTGAGAGTGAGAGAAAGAGAGAGTCTATTACTATGTACATAATTTCTAAATTGCCTGGATCTAATTTGTCCCTGGGGATATTTTTTTCCCAATATTCTCAAGATATAGTCAAAACATGGATTAAATATTCTTGTAGGAAGTCTTTTCCCCCTTATATTTAAAGTATTATACTGTTTGTCTATGTAGTACATAGTATTTTACATCCAATATTTCATTTCATTCTCATGGCATCCCTTTGGTGTAAATACTGCAGACATAAATATTATCCTCACTTATCACATAAGAAAATGTAGATTCGAAGAACTTAAATTATTAGTCCATAGTCATATAAGATTTGAACCCAGATTCTGGATCCAAGACATTTTTTTCTTCTTTTTTTAGAGGGGGGGGGAAAGCAGGGCACTTGGGGTTAAGTGACTTGCCCAAGGTCACACAATGAGTAAGTGTATCAAGTGTCTGAGGCCGAATTTGAACTCGGGTCCTCCTGACTCCAGGGCCAGTGCTCTACTCACTGTGCAACCTAGCTGCCCCTGTCCAAGACATTTTTGCCATGCTACCCCTCAAGTCTCCCAGATGCTGAAAGTCCTCCTAAAAGTAAATATATTCTACTACAAGATTGACTTCTGAATCTCTGCACCCAAGGAAATGCCTTGATTATTTTTTTGTTGTTATTTAACTGCACCATTTTAAGTTATCTGGCAATTTTTGATACTTACTTTATAATTGTAAAGTACTAGCTGTGCTTCAAACTGATTGAAAGAATTCAGAGATTAAAGAAATTATAGAAACAAAATTTTGAAATGAACTGTCTTTCTTCTATTTGCCACGTGTGCTTAAAGATACTTTTGGAGAAACAGATCAGGAAGTTGCAGGAAGGCTCCAGTTCAGCCAAGGAGCTGGGCAGATTTAACAGCAGCAACAATCATATTTATATATGATTTGGCATTATATATATATACACACATATACATATATGTATATATATATATGTACACACACACACACACACACACACACACACACATATATAGCATTTATACGGAGTCTTGAGGTTTACAAAGCACTTCACACGTTATCTCATTTGATTACCCTCAGTGACCTCAGGAAGAAAGAGCTATTATTATCTGGATTTTATATGTGGGGAAACTGAAGTTAAATGCTTCCTTAGTGTCACACAGCTAACAGGTGTCTGAAGCTGAATTTCACCTTGGGCTTTCCTGACTCTAAGTCCAGAAACTGTACCACTTAGAACCTACTGTTTTCCTAAGTCACTGTAGTCAGCCAATGGCGCATGGGCTTTGCAATTAAGAATTGCGTCCGTTGCCCTTCTTGCAAAGACAACATGGGACCATCTCAGAGGTCATTCAGAGAATTTTTGACAACTTCATTCTAACATGAGATTATTGTGCCGAATAGATGAAAAAACTAATTGTTGACCCATTACGATATTTGTAGGAAAGCCAGAGAGACAAATGACAAAATTTGCTCTAAGAGAATTCCTACTTGTGAATAGAATCTTTCACTGGAGTTTCCTCATTTCAAGTAAAATAAATTGCTTTCTCTTCACTCAAGTCCCTGTAAAAATTTTATTATTATAGTTATTAACATTTATATGCTATTAGCATTTATACAGTGAGTCAATACACATTTAGTAAACATTGGTGTGTAACTTATTGTGCATCATGTATCCCCAGGGCCTGGAATAGAAGTCAAGTCTCTCCTTAGGACTAGAGAGTTTCATTCTTTATACTTGCATCCCTATCACCTAGCACAGTGACTGGCACATAATAGGCACTTAATAAAAACTTGGTGACTGATATATTATTTCCCTCACCCAATGTTTTTCTTATTACGTCATGCTGTCACCCAGTATTTATTTAGGTCAACTGAAAAAGTACAATTTCAATATTAGTTTCTATTTTACATTCCTTGGGATAGTTAACTAGCAATCAGAGGACCACAGCAAAGATTTGTCAGTTTTCCCTACTTTTCCAACGTAATCCTGGATCATCCTTATTCATTTTTCTTTCCCATAAAATAACACAAAATACCATCTTTACCCAATGTCGCTCACCTTGCTTCGGTAAAAGGCTCTTTTATCTGAATCTTTTACACATTATTAACAAGGCAGATATTAAAACAGATATGTGCAATACCTTCCCTGAGTTCTTATACACAATATTCGTCATCTCTGACACATTGTTGGCTCTAATAAATGCATTGCTTTAAAAAAAAGAGAGAGTAATGTGTGTACAGCAGCCAAATCAAGTATAGATTTTAAAATATAAGCCTTTATTTGGTCAATATTGACTCAGATTTGGGGGCTTTTCCAATTTGTAAATGACAGTAGGTTCAGGACGGATGCTAATTATTTTATTATTATTTCTGGTAGCAGTAGCACGATATTCCATCTACTCATTCATTCTAGTAGAGTGTGTTTTCAGATGCTGGTCAAAATAGTTGCAAAATCAATACTGGCAGGGATCTCAGGATCACCTCCAGCCTGATATTTCACCCTATCCCCCTCCCAAAGGCATATATTCAATTCCCATTCTTACTCTTCACTCATTCTCTGAGTCAGATTTTTCCATCAACCTGGCATTTCACTTCCCCATCTCCACACATTGTACGTGCCAACTATTTTATGGAAATGATGTTCAGGCAGGAAGTGAAAAGCTTTATCAATGATAGCAATGTATAACACTATTCACCAGAGACGACCTCTCCTACTGCCTCTCCCACTGACCAGAAGTCCTTTCTACTTTGGAACCAATTGTCTCTTATTACAGCAATGTGGATCAGTGACCAAAATGGGTGATTGGAATGCCAGGTAATCTCAAAATCTCATTTCAGCCAGAAGCCTCAATCTTCTCCCCTACTCACCAAACCTTTTTACAGTAGCTGGTAGACATATCCAATTTTAAGATGAACTCGATTTTTAATTGGCTCTGGGGGAGATGACAATTCAATTGAACAAGAATTCGTTAAGTTTTGTCATTCTTCAGTTCTTCTTTCTGACTCCGTTTGGGGTTTTCTTGGCAAAGAAGTTGGAGTGGTTTGTCTTTTCCTTCTCCGGCTCATTTTACAGATGAGGAAACAGGCAAAAAGGTTTAATGACTTGCCCAGGGTAACGTAGCTAATAAGTGTCAGAGGCCACATTTGAACTCAGGAAGAGCAGTCTTTCTGATTTCAGGCCCAGTACTCTGCCTGCTGTGCTACCTAGTCACCCCATTTATTAAGTACCTGCTATATATAAATCAGTGTTCCAAGTACTAAAAATACAGAGGAAAAGTGAAAAAAATTATCTCTAGCCTCAAGGACCTTGGGATAGTATGAGACACACAGGGGATTGAAGGAGAAATCTTTCACTTAATCCAAGATGAATTACATGTGAATTTCTAAAAGAATGAATGTTAGAGAGCTTAGGCAGCCCATTCCTTCTTAACAGAGAGTGATGGGAGCCTAGGGGTTTGAATGCTGCATACACTATGAGACTAGGTCACTATGTAAATTGGGTTTTGTTAACTTTTGTTATTATTATTACAAGGACAGGTTCATTTGGTGGGCATAAGGAGGGGAAAGATTGAATGATATATCTAGAAATGGTTGTATTATAAAAACAAAGGCATCAATAAAATTTTAACAATCTATCAACTAATAACTAAATAAATACCTGTCATTGGTGTGTCTTTATCAGGAAGCAGGGTAATAGAGGATAGTCAAACAATGCCTGTGGTTTTCTCCTGTTTGGAGGTTTCAGTTATCAAATAGTGGCTGAATCTTTTACACATTATTAACAATGCAGATATTAAAACAGATATATGCAATACCTTCCCTGAGTTCTTATACACAATATTCGTCATTTCTGACACATTGTTGGCTCTAATAAATGCAATGCTTTAAAAAAGAGAGAGAGTTCTGTGTGACTGAAAATGTCACCAATGATCTGATATCTTCATGCAGTGTAAGGTGGTGCAGTTAAAGGCAGCATAGTTAGTGTGATGGAAAGATACTCCACTTAGTGGCAGATGATCTGGTTTTGAGTCTCATTTCTAATAGTTACAAGCTAGATCCCAGGCTAACAGATTGCGAACTAGAAGAAAACTCAAAGGTCATGTGTTCCAATGACCTCCTGTTACAGATGGAGAAATTGGGGCTCATGGAACTTCAAGTAACATGCCCAAGCTTCAGATGTGAATGTTGAACCCAAGTTCTCTGATTCCCGAGGAATTGCTTCCTACTATCCCATGCCACATCCCCAAAAATCATAGATTGGAAACAGAAGATGGAAAAATGGAGATGGTCTAACCCCGTCATTTTGCAGATGAACAAACTAAAGCCCAGAGAGGTTAAATGAGTTGCCTAAGGTTGCATAGGTAATTAGAGGAGGGGAGAGAATTTTAGCCCTGGTCCAAAGCAGCATCTGTATTTGCTATGCTGCATTCTCCTACCATGTTAACACTATACATATCTCTTAACCACTTTAAGTCTCAAGTTTTCTCGTTTGTAAAATGGGGAAAGCAATACTATGACTTGACAGAAAGACTTTTGTTTCTTTATCAGATATCATTAAATTCTCATCTTACCACAGAAAGCTGTTTTTAATTTAATGAACAAATAAGTAAAATTATAGACACTATAGGGTTTGGTTCAGTTTCAATATTTTTGAGGAGGGTCCTTTTGCTTCCCATTCTGGTTTAGTCAAAATAGAAACATTCTATTGTACACAACATAGGTAAATAACATAGAAATGATTATGACTCAAAAGATTTAAAAACTACAATGACAAATCCACTTCCCTCATAAAGACAGAGCAGCAAATGAAGGTATTTGCAATAGGAAAAGTATTTGTGGCTGGCAAAGGAGCTATAAAATTATTTCATGAGCAATTTTAGTCAGCAGAAATAGCCCTATTTTCAATCTAGAATGCCTATATAAATAGTACTACTAAATCGTATAATTCCTGAATATTCTGTAATTAATATCAATTAATATATGATGTAAATAATATAATTACTGAAATTTGGGCCAGATTCTAGAAAAACTTAAATGATTTAATGTTTTTTTATCAATAATTTGCCTTTTAAAAAAACAGCATTTTAATGATGGAAATTTACTCTAGGTCTAAACAGAAGAATAAGGAGATTGTCAGTTCCATAAAGATCAATCATGTGTCAATGACAGCACCCATGAATTTGTCCTCTCATGGTGTGTTCTAGAATGGTAGCAAAAATGATGGCTGGCTGAATGTGATCAGGAACCATCCAAGATGATCAGAAGTATCCAGGAATATTCTGAGATGTTTTCATCCCACTGATCCTAATAAGGCTTTACCAGAGTCCTGAAATTTGAGAGTTAACATGGCATTGATGCATAAAGGGAAAAAAAGCCAATAGAATTTTTCACTCTTTGTTGATACAACAAAAGTGAAGCCATCCAGTTCAACTCAACATTTATTAAGCATCTGCTACGTACAAGGCACTGTGAAGAATCAGTAACTGGACAAAGGAAAAGGAAATGGGGAGGAAGAAAAAGAGATCTTGAGCGTGCGATGAGAACTACAAAAGAAATAAGAACCAGGAAAAAAGTAGTGAAAAAAGATGAAAAACAGAAAAGGAAGAAGCTCAATATGGCAGTGGGTCTATGTCATTCAAGGGACAGTGAGAGTCAAAGGACTTCCTTCTAAGGATATCAAACACATTGCACAACTGAAATGCTGGAAGAATGGAATGTTCTGGTGAATTTTTTTAATTAACTGTGAGTAGGGCAGAAGACTTTTTTGTTGTTTTATTTCAAATTCTTTAACATGGTTGCTGTTATTCTTGTTGCATCTGGATCTTTAGTTTCATTGGTGCAAGTTTGTGCAAAATCTATCCATGTAGACCTGTGACCTGTTTTTGAAAAGGTTCCTAGAGACACTGAGAGGTTAAGTCCAGGATCACACCCCATCACTGTACAGTAAAGGCAAGACTTGAAACAGTGTTTTCCATACTCCAAGGTCCTGTCTCTATTCAATACTCAGGTAGAATACAACCTTAATTCTGAAGTACGTTTTAGGGAGCATAACTGATTTTCCAAAGTTGTTGGTTAAAGTTCTTAAAAAGGGTCATTATTCTGAACGTTGCCATCCTTGTAACAGTAAAATTTGACTTTCTTGCACTGTATCAGGAATGAATTGCTGCAGATAGTCAAATTTTCCAGACATAATAGTCAAGAGGTGATCCAAGCATCATAGTCAGATAATGGGCTACAGTTAGAAGAAACCTGAAAGATCATCTAATCCAGCTGCCTTACTTTGCACACCAGAAAACTGAAACCCTGTGACACATCCAATTTGAATTTATCACCTTTAATCTCAAACTCAGTGCTCTTTCCTATTGTCACATTTTATTTATCTAATCTGCAATTTGGATGGAGTTTATTGCTGTTGCTTCTTGGTCTGTTCTTGTTTATACAGATTCTTTTTTGCTTATTTGCCATCTTTTGTTATTTCATTTTGTTTTTCTTAAAATGGGAAACTGCCCAATGAGGACTCAGTCCCAGAAGCATATACAACAGGCCCTACTGCTGCCAGAACATTGAAGGGAATGTGGAGGTAGAGGGTGGGAGAAGGTATTGAATCTCCTTCTAAAGTGAATGATGACTTTTAATAGAGGAGCTCCTAGTTCCGAGCATGTGCATATAATCTGGGAATGTGCCCTGTCCTTTTACTGAAGAGGGAAGAAAAGTCTCTCAGTTGACTTCTGAGTCAAAACTGCATATGCATATAACAGAAACTAACTGGACAAGCTCTCTTGTTTCTGCTGACCATCAAGTGTAATAACAACTCTCTAAGCTGCAGAAGTCTGGTAAAGAGTCCATTTTTCCCCACCAACTTAGTCCTTGAGAACCTAATTTCCTTCATGACCAAAGCCTATGACTAAGATGGAACTGTCTCCTCTTTGAGTTTTCTTTCCTTTTGTAGAAGGCCTCCTGAGATCTCAGCAGGTCAGAATCAGTATCAGAGTGGGCAAGTCTAGATAACCCCAAGAAGCAGCATGCTTGATCCAGCAGCCAAGATTACAAATCCAACAACCAAAAAACTGGGTCAACATCATTCTGGGGCTATGTCATCTGTGGAACTGAGTTCAACAGTGGGAAGAATGTTAGTAGCTACATCTGTACCATTGAGTTAACTCTGCCCAGGAACTGAGGTAGAGAGGGGAGAGTGTTGTCTGGTTTGGGGGGACATTGTGTATTTAGTATATCTTGTTGATAAATATCGCTTCGTAAAAGGCAAATTGATTTTTATCAATTATCAGTGATGTGGAGGAGGCATTAACACATTAAATGACAATGAGGGAATTATCATTGACAACTGATACTGGGGGGAAGGGGGGAAGACATATCAAAATTGGAACTTGATCCAAGAGTATTAGAAGAATGAAGATTCTTGCTGACCCTCAGGGTTAGCTGGGAATCCAGGGGGAAGGAATGTGGCCAGCTGTGCTCTAGGAACTCAACCTCTCAGTACACTATGGCTTGACAGAATAAGTCTAAAGTCTTCCTATGTGCTTTTGTAAGGGAAATTTTGCTTCACGTAGGCCATCATAGTCATTAAAGGATGACTTTGGACAAATCACTTAATTTCACTAGCCCTCAGTTTCTTTATCTGTAGAATAGAGAATAGCAAAAAAACCCAATCAAACAAAAAAAAAAAAAAGGTCTGATAAAACCAAATCGGCAGACCTGACTTCAAATCCTGGCCCCTCTACTTCATAGTTATGCAGCCATTAACACATCACTTAGATGACCTTCTGTTCCTCTTTCCTAACATGCAAAATGGGCAAATAATACCTGCCTCAAAATGGTTTTCATAATGATAAAAGGATATAAGTTTCATAAAGGCAATTTTGTCAATCGTAAAGCACTTAAAAACAAATTACTATTAAAATGAGGGGATTTATTTGTTCAACAAAATAATTATTGTACAAGACATTAGGGGGGAAAAGAAATAAACCACAGTTCATTCCCTCAGGGAGCTTATAATCTAGTTGAGGAGATAAGTAAAATACATTAACAACCATGTAAAATAAAATATGATTTGTTCATAAAAGGCAGAAGCAAAGTGCTCTAAAAACAAAGGCTTCCCCCAGGCAGGCCTGACTCCTCTCAAAGTCATGTCCAAGGACCAGTTATTTTCAGCCTCCCTTACATCCAACTCCTTTTCTTGTTGCTGTTGTCTTCCCCCTTTTGAATGTAAATTCTTCGTAGACAAGTATGACCTTTTGTTGTTGTTTTTGTTGTTGTTGTTTGTGTTTGTATTCCCAGTGTTTAGCCCAGGTCATGGCACACAGTGAAAAAGGCTTGTCTCTTTCCTTTCTAACTGCTTCCAGTTTAAAAAAAATATTAAATTTTCATTTTTTCTTTGAAAATATCTGATGCGAATATTATAAATTGAAATTTTTAAAATATAATTTCATTTTGTTGTTATATGACAGAGGAAAAGGAAGTTTGTGGGCAAGACTTTCTTTGTTTATGTAACTGTATAAATTCCCATTAACTGCACAGTTTTTAAAAAGCTGTCTCTACTCGTCTGTGAATTTTAGTCACTTGTCCTTCTGTACAGGTACAAAGCTTTGATTATTCATTGAGATCTATCCACGTCTCCATGCCTTGGCATAGCCAGGGGTGGGGAACCTGTGGTTTCAAGGCCACATGTGGCCCTCTGGGTCCTCAAGTATCAGTCAAAGGTCCATGCTTGAGGACCTAGAGGGCCATATGTGTCCTCGAGGCTGCAGGTTCCCCACTCCTGTCATAGATCATGCTCCATTACTAGAATACTTTCCCTCCTCACTTGTACCTCTTTTAAAGTTCAGCTCAAGCATTTTGTCCTAAATGAAGCTTTTCTTGATTTTCCTAGCTGTTCCTCTTGTTACCTCATTTTATTTTTGCTTATAATAAGTATATATGTGGTTGCCCCCATTGAAACAGTAACCGCTTTGATATAGACACTATTCCATTTTGTCGTTGTGTACCAACACCTAGCACACAGTGGGCATTTAATAAATACTTATTGATTAATTGATTATAGGCTGAAGGGTGGATGTGTTTCCTACACAATACAAACCATGTGAAGGACTAGTTGGGCACTTCCTCATTCACTTCAGGACACCAAAATTCCCATGCTCCTCCGAAAAGAATTCAGCAGAAATCTCAGAACACATCTTGTGTAGACCTGCTAACAGATCTCCAATCAGAGTGCTAAAATACCTTTTCTCATCCCCCAACCTCCAAGCTATGCATCTTCATAGGATGTAGCTGACTACTGTGGGATATTCTACAACATTGATTACAATCCTATCTCCTACTGCAGGAAGAGATTAATAGAGCTCATTAATTTTTAAAATGAATCATCATTAATGTGCAAAAATATTCTAAAGAATGTTCAATTCTTCCTTGCCTTGACAAGGGGCAGAGTTTATTCATTCAGAAAGTTTCTGAATGATTTTTTTGTGATCCTGATGTAAATTATAATTGGCTTATTATCCATAATTACTATACATCATTATATATCATAATTGCATCAGTTCAAGTTATAATTGCATGATTACATGTATTTGAGCTAAGTATGTTATAGGATGTAATTATACTAATAATGTTGTGTCCAGGTAGTTATGATTTAACACTTTGGTGTTTCCATTCCATAACCAAATGGCATTTGGAATGTGATATGTATGATATACTGGGTTCAAGTAACAACTTCTTCTCAATAGTGCCCTTACTGTAAAAATTAAAGAATAGTGTTTTACATGCATGACATTTAAAGATATTGAACAAGAGTTTTCTATAAATACAGATTTCTCCTCCAGCATCTGAGTTGGCTCTAAAAAACACATATGCATATCTTTGTGTATACTGTGGTTATTAGATGGATCTGCAATCCCATGGATGTGGACAATCTATCTGACAGAGCATATCTAACTCCACCCATGCCTTGTCACCTTGTGGGACTCTTGACCATATCCACCAGTAAGCCTTCACTGTGGGCTACGTTCATGTAATAGGGGAAGGGGAAGAGGTGTTCCTCTAAATCCCTTGCCCTAGCATGGATATTAATGTAACACAGGGATTTCCTATTGCTCATCCCTTGATCTCACTACAAGACCTTCCTTTCTTGGATCATGAGTCTCAGTGATGTTAACCTTTATATAACTTCTCTTGAATAATGCTTCTTTGGTAATAGGGCATATACTTGTGGACATCACGTGTTTTTCCTTTGCCATCTGGATGACCTGTAATTTTTATTGTTTGGAAACTATGGCATTCCATTCTTTGTAGCTATATAGCATTATCACAAAAATATTGGTATTAAAAACACAAACTTTTATTTTGTGCTAACTCTCAGAGTCATTAAAAACACAGCACAATTTTCCAAAAGCAATCCAGCACTATTTTGTCCTCCTTTTCATCTCTGAGTCCAATTCATCATCCTTCTGCCTAGTGTCTGCCCTAGATATATACATCTTAAGATTTACCAATGAACCAGTTCCATGGGTCATCTTTTCAACTGTCCATTATAGTCTGAAAACTAGGCGTTTTTCATCCACTTGGGTTTTCTTGTATAGATAGAATTTATTCTGTTGAATGATTATGGTTCCCTTTGGGAGTTGGGGAGTATACTGTTCTGAGGCTTGATGAAATCAGGACAATATCATCGGCAAACAAGAACATCCAGAGGGTTTAACTAACTGTAGTTAATATATCTTTCATTTGTCTTCTGAAATTGATATTTTTTCATAACAGTAGCAGACAACCCTGGTGAAGATACAACTTCCTACTTGATGCCTTGCTTAATGTAAACAATCAGAGAGTAATTGAGGCTCAGTTTATTTCTGTTGTTGCATCTTTCAAGAAATTTTGTGTGATTTTAACATATTCAAGAGAGATGTGTTGGAGGAGAGCCTTTAAGGATCATTTGTACTTAAATATATAATAAAAATAATGACTACTTTGACATTTTGTTCGTTTGGAATCACACGAGACTAACCAATTTTAGAGATAGCTTGAAATAAATTCTCAAATGACCATTTCTGAGAACTGTTACATTTTAAATGAGGAATAAAGAAAAATACACACAAACACACATACATGCACACATGTGCACACACACACCTGTATACACACTCACATACACACACACACAAACACAAACTTACTTAAAACTTTTTAACTTTGTAGAATAAATAAGGGATAAGGTTCATGCCTTTGGACTTCACAAAGCAGTAAATGCCATGTGAAGGTGATTAAAGGCCACAGCAGTGCTGAGACATTTGAAAATAACATGAGCCATTGATTGCAAATATACTGCAAAGCTATAAATGTTATTCTTGTTATGTGGCAAGATAAAAGGAGATATAACAAGCCACTGGAGTAAAGGAGAAAGCTATTCCTTTTCCCCTGTGCACAGAGGCCTTGAAGTGATATACTGCATTTTTCTATTGGGAAGAAGCTGCCTGTCAGCGGTTACCTTCCTCTCTGCCTCCTTACCACTTCAACCAAGAGCCTCCACTTACCTCTAGCTCCAGCCACACATGGGAATTAGCTATTGCCCTACTGGGTAGTATATAAAACTTCCCAGTCTAAAGCAGAGACTGTCTCCATTATCAGGGTCCTTGATATGGGTCCATCGTATTGATTTTTCTGTTTCCTTTGTCTCACTCCTGTAAATCTTCTGGCTCCCAACGTTCTGTTTAAAGACCAATTATATCATACAATTTAGGACTTTCAGATAAGGTCTCATACACTTCTAAATGCTGCAACTGTGTATTTTCCCCCTTTCCAAGTAGATTCCAAACTTTTCATAGGTGGGAACCAATATGACCTCTACTTCTCTTAATTTCCTACAGCACCTAGAGGGTACTTGATAAGCGACTCATACAAAAGGTATAGTTTTCATATTTTAATAAAGCAGTGATGAACAAGGGTTAAAGAATTAGACAGTTGCTAGTTTCCAAAAGGTGAGAGTACCTATTTAGAGGTGGGTACCTCTAAAAATTAACATCAAGTTACAATTATTTTTATAAAACAGTGAAATAATAATTATTTACCAACTTCCCTTCCTGGATTTTATTTTTTAATGATATAGTTCTAATTCATGTTGTAGTACCTGAAAGGTATGAGGTCCAGTAATTTTAGTGTCTTATACAGTGTACATTTCTATAAATTATTGTTTAACTCTTTGGGTGTGTGATTAGAGCATCAGGGAAGGCAGAGCAGGCATTGATAAAGAAGACATTTGGTCTCAATACAGTAGACAGCACACGTTTTGTGCTGAAATTATATGTCTAAAAAATACAATTCCTGCTGAAATATCACTATATAGTCTCACTTGATTACATGATTTTTCTTCTATCTTGTAAGTTGGCTTAGGTCAAAAATTGAGCTAAAACCTTTGCTCAGAGAATCTTAAATGCAAAAGTTCTTCCCGGGCCATTTTCATATTTGAAGAGCTATGAAGAAAAACGCATGCTTTAACTTTTAGCTAGGAGGAAGATTCTTAAGCAAATATGGGACCAAGGAGATAATAAAAGGTAAAATAGGTAATATAGATGACATGAAATTGGAATGGTTTAGCACTAACAAAATGTCTACAACTAGAATAAGGGAAGCTCTTAACTGAGAAAAAAAATCTTTGTATCAAAGGATGAATCAATTGGGTCTGATAGTCAATATTGTATGTAGGTAGAGGTAATTGACACAAATACTTAAGACAAAGAGGTACCACCTAATGGTTAAGTCATCAAAGAAAATGAACAAAACCTCTCAAGTGATTAATTACAAACTATTGATATCAATATGAAATATGCTACAAATAAGAGAAATGCAGAGTAAAACAACTCTTCGGTTTTGCTTCACATCCTACAGATTAATGCAGGGGACCAAAAAATAAGACTATTCAATATAGTCAACAATGAAGAGGTAGTTGTGGAAAGGCAAGTGTATTAATATACTGTTGGTGGTGCTGTAAATTAGTCCATCCATTCTAGGAATCAATTTGGAATTGTGCTAACAAAGTGATCAAAACATCCATACCCCTTATCCCAGACATTCATGTACCCTGAAGAGGTCAAAACTAAAAGAAGAGAGAGGGGGATTTTTTTATAGATTTATAGAATTTTTTTGATAGATTCCAAGGAATAGAAAGAAAGTAGGTATCCATCGATTGGGGAATGGCTAAATAACTTGTATTATATAAAAGTACTGGTATATTAATGTACTATGACAAATGATAAATATCATGAATGAAGAGAAGCCTGGGAAGGAATGGAAAGATCCACCAAAAACAGAAAACAAAAAAAAACCCTGAATGGTAAATAACTATCACAACCAAGTTTGGCTCCAAAGAAGAGATGAGAAAAATATACCTCCCTTCTTCCTTCAAAGAGGTGGGGGACTGTGAGTGTATAACATTGTTATACTGCCGGATTTAACATATTGGTCAGTTTTGCTTAACATAATCGTTTTCTTCTTCTTTTTTCTCTCTCTCCCTCTGCCTCTCTCTCTCCCTCGCTCCCTCCTTTTCTCCCTCCTTGGATGTCCTGGATAGAAAGTAGAAAAATAGAACTGGAAATGAAATGGATAATGTGTTGATTTTCCAACTTGAATGGGAATCTTCTATTGCCTAACACATCTGAAAAGAAGAGATATTGCAAAAGCCTACCTTGATGCACTGTGGGTCACATAAACTTTGTATGAGGAACAAATGACAGAGTGGCTCATTCCCTGTTCCCTCTTTCTAAAGTAGAAATTAAGTTAAGCCTACTGGCACATAAAATACTCTGGTGCACTAATAATGTACTGAACTGCAGTATTTGAATTAAGTTAAAGGAAGAACAATAAATTATGGTTAAATGATACTTGCATATCATGGCAGAAACAATACTGAATTTGGAGTCAGAAGGTCTGAGTAGAAATCCCAGCTCTGCCACATCACCTGACGTGATCCCCTGTGTTTAGATTATTTGTAATGCCACATCGCCTAATTATTTTTTGTCTTGGAAAATATGATTGTCCTTTCTTTGGGAAAAAACTTTTCTTGACTTCAGGGAGCATCCAATATAGCCAGAGAGAAAAGACAAGGTTTGTTAAATGAAATAACAATACTTAAATAATAATTTAAGGCATACATAAAAGGTTTGTCACCTTGCAATAGTAATTCAGATGGGGGATTTCTTGGTAGATCTGCCTTGTCATTTCAACAAAGTCCATTTATTTAAAAGAAAGAAAAATTTTCTTCTCTTGGAATTACTTCCCACCTTCAAAAGACTTTCTTTAACAAGTTTCATTTCAAAGAAGCAAAATCTAGTAAGAGTGATTGGTACCTGGCTCTCAAAATATATAAAGGGGAGCCATTTGTCTATCTCTTCGTGAATGGAACTCTCATAGAAAAAATCTATAAGATGTAGCTAATGAGTTCTCTTTGTGCTGATATATTGCAAACAGACAGAAGGTACCACAATACCCTTCAGAAAGGCAGGGAGCTGGTTGGTAACTCAAAATTTTACTAGTCTAAGTTGTTCTTCATTAGAAAAGGGTCCTATTCCGAGATTAGAGTCCTTCACAGTTACTCAGCTTCTTCATCGATCACTGTCTGATTTCATAAGCTGGAGAACAAGAGAAAACTCCAATTATACAAAAGGAATATACCTTTACAGTATATTCATGGAATTCAGTACCTGCTTTGGGGAACTGAAATTGATGAGTGAGTTAAAAGTTCCCAAAACAAATCTTCTCAAAACAAAGGCAGATTCAGGTCTACTAATGAAATGAAGTCAGGACTACTAAAGAAGTGAAGTTGGTTCTTTTTTTTTCCTTCAAGCTCCTTACATTTCTCCTCTACATTGAAGCCCATGCTCTTGGGTTTCTAGTGCCTTTACATTACAGGGCACCCTATTATATCTAGGACTACCCTCCTATCTAATAGCATCTCATGATCCAGACTTTTTCTGATGTCAATTAACTAGTGATCTGTGTCTCACTGTATCATAGTGGGGTGGCGAGAGTGCCAGACTTGAAAGTCAAGAAGACTTGAGCTGAAATGTCACATTTGATACTAGCTGGGTGACTAACTTCTCTGAGCCTCAGTTTCCTCATCTGCAAAAGATGGGTTATAATCTTTTTAGTTCTTACCTCACAAGATTGATGTGACTAATCAAATTACACAATGCACAAGATAATTTTGCCAAGTTTAAGGCACTAAATAAAATCTATCATCATTAAAGCTCTTTGCCTTGCTTTTTAAGCAACCTGATATATATTGACACATGGTGATTTGAGGAGAGTGGCCTCGAGTTAGAGAGGTCTGGGTTCAATGCCTGCTTCCTTCTGATACATAACACCTTTGGAACCTTGAACAAGATCTTTTACCTATTACCACTCCAGGAAATGTTACCACTATAAATTATAGCTAAGGTTTAGGTCTACATCAATGGAGAGAATTTCTATCCTGGGAATTCCCTATGAAATTACAGACTAGGGTGAAAACAAAATTTTAAAAAGGTGGGGGCCAATGTGCTACCTTCTCCAGATATTAAAGCCTTATATAGACAGATGTTTCCAGTTCCTTACAGAATAACATATCAATGTTATCAGTCAATAAGACTAGATTGAAAGATGGAAATTTTAGATCAAGATGTGCTGATAAGGGATATTTTATGACAGAGAGAGATCACCACAATCCCCACTCGCAGACCTATTCTATCTTTGGTCTCTAATCAAGGCCTTCAAGGGTTTTCTCACCAGGGCCTGCTGTATAATCATTTTAAGAACAGATTCTTCCCAGGAGTCTGGGTCACCCTCTTGTAGTAAGTCATGCATTTTTCCCAAGACACCAACTGGGATGTTATAAAAACAGCAAAATTTGGTAGAAGAGAAGGTCTTGGGCACTAGAAGGATTTTGCTCATTAGTAGCTTGGGTTTATAAAACACTTTCTTGGAAGTAGATAATATAACCATCACCTCTCCACAAAGGACGAAATGGTAGCATTAGTTTTGATGGACAATGGTTTTATTTCATTAGAGAACATGAACAACATAGAATTAGTAGTCTTGATGAACCACAGATAAGTTTTATCTCCAAAGTAGTCTTATTGCCCAACACATGCAACCTGAACAGTCTGCTTTGGGAATGATGATATGAAATCATGCCAACGTGAGAACAAAACAAAACCCAAGCATGTGAAAACTGTTTTAATTGATGAATCAACATCAATCCCTGTTTAACTACCTCAACAATGACTGGATAATGTACCTCTGGACCCAAAGAAAGCAGGAACATTTTCAGTCCAGAGGACAACCTTCAGAAAAGTCTGAGAGAAGGTATTAAATGAAAATGTTTCCTCAACCATAGCAATGCCATCATATATGAGGATTGGATTAAATCTGTAAAAAATTATGTTTGCTTTAGTAATATTCTTTTAAAGCCAAAGTCCTTTTTCTAGCTTTGTCACACGGTTTAAACTGCCAAATGCAGTGGCAAGATACCAACTTTTCTTAATATCCTAATTGGCTAGAAGACATACTGCTCCCTTTAATTAAGATCTACGGTTGAAAGTATATGAAAATTTACAACCTGATCAAAATGCAAGCATTTTGCTGACTACCTTCTCCTTGAATACTAGGCTCTAACTCCAAAGGCATAATGAATGACAAGAGAAAAAGTGAGCTCTATTTAATTTAATTTAACCATGATTGTTGAGGACCTTTGTGATTTTGGGGGCACTTAGTGGGGGCTAGGGGTTAACTGGGGTTTTTTTTGTTTATTTTTTGTGTGTGTATGTGTGTGTGTGTGTGTGTGTGCTTGGAGGCAATGGGGAGGTTTGTATTAGGCACCAGAGGACTGGTAAACAAAATGGAATAAATAGTCCCTGCCCTAAAGTGGTTTATGATCTCTGAAAACCAAACCAAATAAAACATTAAATAATTTTAGGAAGCAAGGACAGAACAACACCAGGTAATGTTTAATAAAGAGCTAAGGTAAGTAAAATTAGGGATCATAGAGCATGTCATGCAGTTGGCATAGTGGTGAATAGATAGTAGGTATTTATGTTCATTCATTCTATCCATATTCCTGGTATCTGACACATAGTAGGTTCTTAATAAATACTTGTTGATTGATTTGTTGCTGGGACCCTTAATGAGAGGTAGGGAAGGGTTACTACCAGGAATGTTTTCAGGAAGATATAGACACAATGGTCTTTTTGCCAAATCTGACTTGGCATATAAGGGGGTGTGCTGTCCATCCACCACTCCTGAGATCAAGGAAGCTCAGAATAGCTGAAAAGACTGAAAAGTTTTATAGGGAAGGGTGGAGTCAGGCTGCTTTCCCATCTTGGAAGTTAATTGGGAGTCCCCAATTAACTGGAAAATAGAAGATTCTACCTTCAAAGTTTCTGAACATAGAAGATTCCAGATACGTAGAATTGTAGAAACAAGGATAAGAGGGAAGAAGTACCAAGGAGAAGGTAGAAAGGAAGTAGTCATGATGGAATCAACATATCAGAGAAAGGATGGGACAAAAATAAAGTCTTTCTAGACCAGTAAATGTTCAATATATTCAATTAATTCAGATTGCTTTCTGCTTTTAAGGATAGAGACTATCGATAGACCATATCCCAAACAGCTTTTGTTACCATAAAACTTAAGAAAGAGGGTCCTCAGACAAAGTGGAGATATTACCACATCAGTTTCTTCTAGATTTCAGGCAGCTGTGGAAATAATAACAGGGAAACACTGTGAGATTATCTCCCAATATTTAGGATCTAGGACAAGAGCTCCTAATTAACTCATCAAGTCTTTGAAAATAATTAGTTACATGCATCCTAGGGTTTAGAATTGAGAGAGACAGAGTCCATCCCGTCCACCCTCCTGATTTTATGAATAAAGAAACTAAGGCCCAGGTAGGCTGAGTGTCTTAGCCAGGGTAACACAAGCAGAAGACACAGAGCTAGAATTCTAACACATATTTCTTCGTTCCATGTCTGTTGTTTCTTCTACTGTACCACATTTCTATCTTGGTCTTGGAAAATCTCTTATTGCCTGTACTTCCTAATCTCTTCTTACAAAATGAAGCCACAAAAAGGTCTTTTAAGCATTACTGCACGTACTCTATATTATGCTTAAGGAAAAATGGCTTCCATCAAGTTTTCCTTTGGGCTTTTAGTGGTATCCACTCTAGCCACCCAGCTTTACCCCTGGCTCTCCTGCCACCACTGATTTTTCAAAGACTCACCTTCAGCTATTTCTCCTGCTATTTGATAAAGAGCACTAGACTTGAACCCAAAAGCAGCTGAGTGACTAGACTTGGCTCTATCACTAATTAGCTATTTAGCCATCCCTGGGCAAAGCACTTCACTCCCCTACAGCTTTGGTTCCTCAACTCTAAAATGACAAGATTGTTTTAAATTATTGCTGAGGTCCCTTCCAGTTTTGAAAGGTTAATATTCTCTTCTACTTCCTCCCATCCTACCTCCACCCAAACTCCTTGAACTCAGTAATCTTCCTACTAACGGCCTTCTTGTTTTTGGACCTGATGAAAGAACACACACTGGATACAATAGCTTTCCCATCTTATTTCTATATCTATTAAACCACAGGATAAAGTTCTTCTTCCAAATGGAAAAAAATGAAGCATGGATTATTCTTAGAATTATATTATTAAGGTTTTCTTTGATATATTCAATCATTGTATAGCACTGTCAGAGGTACTGGGTATAGGACAACTAAACTCCTAAATTTAGTGATAAAATCATAGGATCTCACAGTCAGAAGGGACCTAAGAAGCCATTATCTGATCATGTCTGTGGATTGGACATTTGCACTATAGCTATGAATAACTGTAATGCCACTGAGGCTTATTCAATTGTAGAATACTTAATTTTATATTATCTTTTTAAAAAATAATATTTTATTTTTCCCATTACATGTTAAAACAATTTTTAAGATTTTTCCTTAAGTTTTGAGTTCCATATTCTATCCCTCTGCCCTCCTTTCCCTTCCCCCCCATCCCTCCCTGAGACAATATTGTCCTATGGGGCAATGGTAAGAAGTATGCCATATTGGATGGAGCTATTCTAGAAATCAGGAAGAGCTAGATTCAAGTTCATCTTCTGTTACATGTCCGCTATATGGGACTGAGTCACAAGCTTTCAGTGTTGTAGGTAGGACAGAGTGGTCTTTAGGCCAAAAGGAGCCTTTTACTCCTGACTGTGAGCCAAACCAAAAGAAAATATAGCTGGAAAATATTTAACAGCACAAATTTTAAAATACAACAAAACATGGTTAACATTACATTTTAAAATGAAGTCAATATGTGGCAGGGAAGGATCATTATGTAAAGATTAGTGCCCTGCCCCCCTTTCCACTGGAGTTTGACACCATGGCTCCAGGTAGCTCTTTGAAAATCAGTAAATTACAGAGGTGTTAGTCTGCATTGGTAGAGAGGGTTTCCTGAACTTCTAGTTCACTAAAGAAATTAGCAATTCCTAGCCAATTGTTTACAACACCATCTTAAATCTCACATTAATTCAATATTTACATAGAATTTCAATTTAAATATTAAGTCCAGATGAGCTTCTTTGGTGCAAGAGTCTCCTAAAGGACTATAAACTACTGTGTTGTTGAGGAATATTGAAGCCAATTTCTTCTTCATCTAAAAAAACATTTGATTTATTCTTTGGGTCTTTATTTCAGTTATTTCTCATTCTCTCTCAGCTGAACACTCTCTTGTGACAACAAAAAACAAAAACAAATACTGTCTAACCACACAGACAGTATTCTGTTCTAGTAGGCCCATAGCTTTCTGCCCCAAAGAAGGAAGTATTTTAGAATATAATCCCCAGAGGCAGCTAAGTGTTATAGTGAATAGAGCACTAAACTGGGAATGAGGAAGACACAAGCTCAAATCCAACCACAGACTAGGAAAAGTGAAATAAACAGAACCAGGAAAATACTGTACACAGTATGGGCAACATTTGTATGATGTCTATGAATGCCTCAGCTCTTCTCCACAACACAGTGATCCACGACAAGTACAAAGGACTCAGAAAGGAAAATGCTATCCACATCCAGATAAAGAACTGATGGATTCTGAAAGCAGATTGAAGCATACTTTTTCTTTTATTTACTTTATCCTTTTTTGTGTTTTTTTTTTCCTTTTCATCTGTTTCTTCCCTCACAACTGTGATTAATATAGAACTATTTTTTATATGATAGCACATGTATAACTTATATCAAATTGCCTACCATTTTAGGAATGAAGGAGGGAATGAAGGAGGGAGAAAAATTTGAAACTCAAAATATTGTAAAAATGAATGCTAAAAATTGTCTTGACATATAATTGGGAAAAAATAAAAATACTATTAATTTTTTTTGAAAAGATGATTGCTCATAAACTGCAAAACTAGTATGTACAACTTGCTATTCTGTATATCATAAAGTAATCATGTAAAATTATTTTTCCTTTTCTTCTTCCCCCCATTCTTCACCCTCTCCCTTCCACCCTAGAGATGGCTACCATTAGACACAAATATGTTTATATATGTATAATCATGCTATACATACTATCTCACCCACCCACATAAAACATCATTCCTCCCTTTTCTCCAGGGGCACTCCAGGCTGTTTTTGAGGTGACAGTTTTAGGAGTGCTAGGATTATTTTCTTCTTTAATAGTTCATAGGATTCAAAGCAGAAACTGTGCATATAATACATGTGTATATTGTATGTATAAATCTATGTATATAAACATACATACAGATGAGATAACTGAGTCCCAGAGAAGTTAAGCGACTAGCTCAATGTCACAGGTAGTATGCAGTGGAGCCAAATTCTTTGACATTTATTTTATTGTTCCTTCCAAAATACAAGGCTTTCTCCAGACTATAAACATTTCCTGGAAAAGAAAGCCTTTGAACTTCACAAATCTGAAGTATTGTGTTCAGGAAACACATTTCTTTATGATGTCTAGATAAAAATAAAGATGAGTAGAAAGCATAGGAAGGAGACTTTTAGCCACTGACATTCATTGACATTCAAAACTTCATTGAATAAACTAACACCATCAATGAAGTTTTGGGTCACAAAATACAAAGTTGAGGATTACCCACAAAACAATAGAGAGGCACACATAGGAGGGATGAACAGTATGCAACACATCACAATTGATTACCCAGAAGCAATGCTAAGGACATCATCAGAGAAATTTATGACCCCCCAAAAATAATGGGCTAGTCATTCAGCAGGAGCAAGAGATATCCAAATGGATAGCCTACATGCTAGACTAGTAGCTCTATTTAATGTAAAGAGAATATGAAGAAGGACCCGGCTTCTTGAATAGGCCCTTTGTGAGAAGAGATATATGAGAGTTGCCAAATCAAGGGACCATTACTGGGTTGTAATTGTCATTGTTTGAGGGAATGTCTACATGAAAGAGATCACAAATTCACTGGATGTTTCGAGTCAAGGTATATGGGGCGATTTCCTTACAACAAACTTGTGCAATCTAGATAATCTCCAAGGTTGCTTCAGATCATGTGATACGCCTTACAAGTACTATCCTCATTTTACAGGTGAAGAAACCAAGCCTCAAAGAAGTTAGAGCTGTCCATGGTCATACCTTGAGCATATCTGGGAATCACCTCTCGGGAGTCCAAGTTTAATACTCTTCCCACTCTGCCATGATGGAAAATTCATCCCTAGGTGCCAAAGAAGAAAAAAAGGGGGGGTGAACAGAGAGCTAACTTTGGTCTAAGAAATGCCCCTAAGGAGTTACCCTGGAGTTATGGTCTGGCTCTGGCCGAAGAGTCTACCACCACTACTCCCCAACTGAAGCCAGTGGGGCTGGCCTCTAAGCCTCCCTCCAGCCCCACACTGCTGTAACCTCAGGCTACTGCTGCCACTTCTAGGACTCTGAAATTGGAATAGCTTGTGTTCCCATTGCTTGGCAGATAGGAAAAGCAAAAGAAGTCTATCTCACCATAAGGATGGATAGAGTAAGAGGGAAATACATTTCTGATGTCCTAAACTAGAGCAAAGTTTCACATAGAAGCGATATTACATATGGTGGCCTATGTAGTATTTAATTTCAGTTGCAGTTTGGTAGGCTTTTATGGATTAATCCAGAAACCTAAATGTATCTCTGGAAAAATGTGCTCTGAGTTCCAAACAACTAGTATATAAGTGAACTTTTTTCAACATAGCATGGTTTTAAGTTAGTGATTGAAAGCTAAAATCTGACAGGGGAAAAAAGGGATGTGAGTGTAAAAAAAAAGGAGTAAGCTGGCCATTTATAATGACCCATTTAAAACGGATCGTACTTAGTACACTGTGGCTTTGAATGGGATTGCTTTCAAATGGGATACCTTGTGTATTGGCAAATTGATGAGTGACAGTCTTTCTCTGTACCATAAATTATGAACTTTTCCATGCGCTGTCATGTTCAAGGAAAACGCTAACAAATTAATTCTGACAAAAACAAAGAAAAGTAACACCTCACTCTTGGTGATTTATAAGGTCAAAAAATCAAACACCCAAACATTAAAAATCTGCCAATAAACCCTTCTTTCAACATGGCAAATATTGCTGCAGGGTATAAATCAATCATGAGACAAATTCCTTTCTTATAGAATTGAGATTTGAAGAAGTATTTGTGTCAAAGAACAGAAGCCTAGAATCCATCCTTAATTCAACTGAAGCTGGCTAATGTACACTAATGTCAGAAAGATCAATTGTAAATGAATCAACGGACCCAGGTTAGCCCAGTAGAGAGTGAATGTGACTGTGGCAGCATCCCTGATTATCTTAAACATATGGACTTTATTGAACAAAACAAACTAGACTTAAATGATGACTGGAATGTGAAGTAGCAGCATAAGAAACCCTCTTACCTGTGCTCCATTTTCTAATTGATGTCTATTTTCTATTTGCATAAAACAGATTACATAGGGGAGACCAAGCTCACACTTTCTAACTGCATGCTGCTTGTTTCTCCATGCCTTCATAATTCTATGGCCACTCCAAGTATAGAATATTAATGAAGACCAAATTTCTATTGTTTATCATCCAAATATATCTATGCATTTTGGCAAAATCTTGGTGGAGAGAGGGCAGAAAAAATAAGATAAGACCACTATCACACATAGGATCTATCTTTTCAATTGGAAAAGAAATGCCCTAGGGGATACTGGCAACATAGGAAGAGCAGAGAACTCGGGGAAGTAAAGAAATGTCATCACCCAAGAGCTCAGAAATCTCTCCACTATGGTGAAGGCTCATAGTAATCATTGGTGACAAGCAGTGGTTGAGACCTGGGACAGAGAAGAGAATTGTCTGAGGAATAAATTGATCCAAGTACCAGAAATGAAAACAAAAAGAATGATGTAAGATTTTTCACAGCATTATAGCATCTCTGAGTTGGAACAGTACAACCCATACCTGACCAAATAGCACAGCTCATACCTGAGTTCAAACAATGCAAGCCACATCTGAGCAAAAATTCCCACTAGAAACTATCCCAAAAAGTAAGACGTCTAGAAGGAGAGAGAGAGGAAGAGAAACCCAGTATGACCCAAAGCAATCCATTCCAATTTCAGATAGCTCTGATTTTTAGGAAGGTGGTTTATTTTTTTCCCTTAAATTAGTTTTTCCTCAAATCTTCACCCATTGCTACTTCAGCCCTCTGGGAAGAAGTAGAAATTTAATGCTTCTTCCACATGACAGCCTTCAAATCTGTGAAGGTATCTATAAGACAAAGTTAGTCTAGCATAGAATCAGGCTGGCTCCTTGCACTCACTGTCTTTTTCTAGGTAGATATTCAGTAACTATCCCTTTAATAATGTTCTAGCATTTTGCAAGGAATTGAAGACAAGCTCACTGGCCTACAGTTGCAGCACTCCAATGTCTTTTCCAATTGAAAATCAAGAACATAAAAGCTGTCCCAAAGTTGAAGCTTAAGTTTTAAGCTTAAAATTTCACTAAGACTTTTGGGTCACTCTGTATTTTTCCTCCTGCAACCCCTATACCACTTTTCCTATTCACCAAGATATTTTCAAGACTACTGACAGTGGCTCAGCATTCCTATCTGGTATTTCTTTTCATATATTGGAATATGGACCATTTGTATCTGGTTACTTGAAGTCAACAAAGACAGCTAGGCATTCTCCTACTAAGCCAACTCTTGACCACTTTTGTACTATTCTTTTAAATCTAAATATCATTTTCCTTGGCAGAAAAGAAAAAAAAAAGGTGAGCACTTGAACCCACCTCTATTTTTTCATTATCATCCTCTCAAGTGATTTTATATTTTCCTTTGGATTTCATCTTTTCCTCGAAATATTTTTTTGAATCAGGCTTCTATTTTTAATATGAATGTGTCATGCCATGCCTAGCTTTCCCTCTGTTCTAGAATAGAAATTCCCCCGAATGAGTCCACCACCTTTTAAAGAATGAAAGTCAACAAATTATTACCTGAGAAATGGTTTAAGCACATGTCTAGACATTGCTGATGGTCACTACTATATCACATATCCCCACTCTTGTGCCTTTATTCACACCATCTCCTATGCAGCAAGTGGACTCCTCTCACATCATGATCTGTTGAAATCTCTCTCTTCTAAGTCTGGATCATGTACTACTTCTTCCTTGAAAGCTTCTCTGATGTTTTTAGATTCATTTCCATGCTCAAATGTCTCATGCCAATCTGGTTATCTCCCATTCATTTATACTATTATAAAATATATTATTGGGATTGACATACAGGTCTAATTTTTCCTATAGACTATAAGCTCCTTGGGGGAGTAGCTGTTTCATTTAGTTTTTGTATCCCCAGTTCTCAGTGCAGTGTCACAAGTATACATAATAAGATTTAATCAAAGTTTGTTGAGTGGAACACAATGCAAGAAATATATGCCTTCCCTTTAAGGGCTTACTGATGCCATGGGAGAGTTTTCCACTGCATTCAGCAGAGGGACGAAGAGCAACAGTGACGGAGAACTGAGGCTTTCAAGGCCAACAAGAGTGGAAGAGAAGGGACATTTTCTAAGCACCTAGGAGAATAGGCTCTATTCTCTGTCAGTACCAAGTAACAGCCACATACATACATACACACATACATACACATAGATGCGTATATGTGAATATATGTGCATATATTATGTGTGAGTGTATATATATATATATTATGTATATGTATTATGTATGTATACACAGACATACACATTAAAAAAAACCCTCAGGTTGGTCTCCCTACCAGAAAGGAAGGTTAAAGGATGGAAGGAATGAAGCATTCCCTTTAAGAAAGGCTTCAATAGAAAAACAAAGAGCAAACAATCAAAGGGACAGACCAGCATCTTAACTTAGATTAGGAGAGGAATGTGGAAGATTTGACAGAGTAAAGGAAGGGAGTTGTGTAATAGCTTTAACGCTTTTCATCTAGGAAGCAGGAATTAGGATAAAGGGCCATAGGTACCATGAGGAGAGAAGCTGTGCAGTACTAAAGAGCACTGCATGGCATAGCAGAAAGAACACTAAACTTGGAGGCTGGGTGACCTGAGCTTCTAGGTGGTGCAGTGGATAGAGCACCAGGCCTAGAATTAGAAAGACTCATCTTCCTGGGTTCAAATATGGCTTCAGATACTTGCTAGCTGTATGACCCTGGGTGAGTCATTTAACTCTGTTTGCCTCAGTTTCCTCATCTGTAAAATAAACTAGAGAAGGAAATAGCAAACCATCCCAGTATCTCTGTCAAGAAAACCCACAAAGGGGGTCAAGGAGAATCAGACATGACTGAAAAGTGACTGAACAGCATCAACATGACCTGGGTTCAAGTCCTGCCTCAGATAATAACTTAGTTGAGAGACTAAGGAAGTCACTCAACCAAGCTCACCTGTTAAACGGTAGCAAAATTAGCATCTAGCTCCCAAATTTCTATGTGACATGAACAAGTCACTTCACATTGACAGACCTCATCTCTCAATAGGGAACAATGCTGTCCACAGATTTTACTTCATACAGGGTCAGAAGTATCAAATGAGAAGATACTCTGTAAGCCTTAAAGCGCTGCATCAACGCCGTTTATTACTATCATCATATGCCTCTCTGAAAGGACCAAGAAGGAGATATGCACAGCTTTCTCCAAAATGTATTCACAGGATGGCTTAAAGAGCCCTAGATACTGGTCAAGACTGATGACCCTTAACCCCTTCTGACAATTCACATGGGAACAAATTGTATAAGTATACAAAAGAAATCTAAAAGGAATTGCTAGGGATTAGAAAATTCTGGGTAAGAAATTGAAAGTTTAATGGGAACAGGTGGTATTTTAATTACTGCTGCTGCCTGAAAATAAGGCTTCAGAGAAGAGTTCTGGAAGGATTCAGAGGATTCTGGAAGTGATGATCTAAGAAAACGTTGTTTGAAAAGACTTGGATTTCTGGAAAACAACTTAATGATAAAATTGAAGAAGGAAGAGGGGCTTTTGATCTAGTGCATTTAAACAAAAGAATATAGTAATAGGGACAGGGAATAGTTGCATGATTTTGTTAGTATAGGGCACTATCTGCCAAGAAAATTTCCTCTGTCAAAGCAGGTCGGCATTTTTTCTGAAATGTAAAATCTAAGGATAACTGAGTGGAGAACTGAGTGGTAAGTTCCTTACCTAAGGCTTCACAGGTAAAATGTGTCAGAACCTGAACCCAGATATTCCTGGTTCTGAGGCTAACTCTCTACCCATTATGCCATGAGGTCTCTCAATACAGAAAAAAAGACATTTATGTCATGCTTTAAAGTTTATTTGAGCTTCATAACAAATTGTGGCATGGGTATTAGATTATTTTTGTCCTTATCTTACAGATGAGAGAAAGGCTTAATCACATAACAAGGAAGTGTCAGAGAAAGGATCTGAATCCAGATCTACCCAATTCCAAGCCCAGTAAATTATCTTCTCTAAGGAGAAAATTGTCCCCATGCATTCATGAATGTAAATATCAAAGACAGCAGCAGAAGTAGCACAAGAAGGAGAATGACCATGAAGAGGGCTAATAATGAATAGGAGACAGTATCTAAGAAGAGCAACGGTAATACAGGATCAGAAGGCTCTCTTCCTATGTACATAGCACAGGTAACCAAAAAAATGAGCTAGAGATTTTATGTAGAAAGGTAAATTTTACCTTACAGGTAACCAAAAGGGAGGTTATTCATGTCTGAAATCATGATGAGGAATGATCATATTCAAAATGCATTCCCACATTAAACACATGGATATAATTAGGAAATAAGAATGAGAAATAAGCCCTTTCATTTTTAGCCATCCACTAGCATAAGAGGATCATAGCTATGAGGCTAGAAGGACCTCAGATACTGTCTAGTCCAGGGCCCTCATTTTTACAGAGGATGAAACTGAGGCATAGTAGTTAAGTGACTTGGCTGGTAACACCAAACAACAGAGCCATATTCATTAATAAATTTCTGAGAAACAGCTGAGATTAAAAGCTAAAAGACTAAAACAGAAAGGTATTTAATGTGAAAGAATAAATCATTTTGATACCACTTATGTGCAGGGCTAGCCTCACAGATTGACAGAGGAGTCAGTTATGTGGCGTGATTTAAGGAACTTCCAAAAGGCTCATGGACCTTCAAAATCTCTCCACATACTACACTTTCATTGATGGTTTAAATCCCACCATTAGGATTTCATTCCTTAGCAGGATTTTTGTTTTGTTTTGTCCAGACCAGTGTTTTCAATAATGTGGGGAACTCTTGAGTTGAAAACTTCTTCCACAAATATGAATTGGCAACTTGCAGTGTTGGAAAATTACTCAGGAGAATAAAAGAGGTAAAGGACTCATGGGCAGAACTCATCACAGATCTTCCTGACCAGGAGGCATGCCCTCTGCCTACTTTGCCACCTCATGGCTCCTCCTTTTTCATATACCCCAGTAAAACACAAATATGATGGAAGTAATTACACATTATGGTAGCTATCTATTATATGCACTTTACTGTGTCATCCATCACTGATCACTTCCTTTTAATAGGAAACTAGCTAAAAAGTTCTCCAAGGTGGGGAGAGAAAGTGTAAGGCCTAAAGGAGGAAATGTTGATGAAGAAATGAAGAGAGTCCTATTCACTTCAGACAAATTCCACCTACTTCATCATTTTGTCTAGAACTGGCCTTGTTTAATGGGATAGTACCAAAGCTATATGCATTATATCAAGTGACATTACAAATAATCCACAATGGTGTGTCCCAATTCTATAGTCAGCTTTAGTGGCCTGGGGTTTTGCTTATAAAAATTTCCCATAATTTAAGACTTGAAAAGCAGTCTTTATATGGAAATGTGTAGTTTAAGTTTTTCCTTTCTCATGAGATTTTACCCCTACTGATAGTTTTAAGAAGCCACTCAGCTTAGAAAAATGCAGGTCTAGATAGTGGATGCAAAGAAAAACTACCATTTAGTAAGACTATAAGCACTTTATATTAATGAGGATATTAATAGAAGGATAATTAGAAAAGACTTGTAATGTGATATGACAATTAAAAAGATGAGTGCCGTTTGGATCTGGGTACATTCAGAAATATCATGTTATTATCTTGAGAGAGAGCTTGCCTGGAATGCCAAATTAAGTTCTGGGCACCTGTACACCATAAACATGTAGGCATGTTGGAGAGAATCCAGAGGAAGGCATCAGGAGTGATTAAGGGACTGGAGTGATTGACATAGAAGGAAGTATCATGATAGGAATATGCATTGTCAAAGATGTGCCTCAATCAGGCCTGCTTTTCTCCATACCTTTTAAGGAAAATAAATATTAAGGAGAAGAATTATTAGTAAGAGGACTAAGGGTTCTAGCTAAGTGTAATGGTGATGAAATTAAGAAATACATTTTATACTATTTCTTTAAAAAAAAAGGTCTTGATTGTAGGCTCATTGGATGAAGGTATAGTTTCCCAGGAGAAGAAGAGCAAGCCAAACTACTAAGACATTTAAAACCAGACTGGAAAAGTCATTCAAAAATATCCCAGAGGGAGCAACCTTACCCTGGCAGCAGGATCAACTGGATAAAGTCTTTCCATTTATAATTTCAATAAGCCCGATTCTTTCTGCTTCTGTATGCCTTGCATACATAACTTTCACTTACTAAACCTGCAGATGAATTAAGCCAGGAAAGAGATACACAAGGAGGCTTTCTAAAAAATCCAAAAAATCCTGTTAAAAGGATAGGCATGTAATTTTGCAAGTTGATTTCTTAGAAGACAAAGAGTAGAGAAATCATATATTTAAAGCCAGAAGGGAGCTCCGAGGTTATTCTAGAATAACCTCCAAATTTTATGGCTGATAGAAATGTGACCCAGAGAAAAAAGCTGACTTGTCTTGATCTGGTTAGCTTCAGAGGGTAGAAGAGCAATGGCTAAAACCTGTAAAGATGCATGTTTCAGCTTAATTTAGGGGAAAATGCTTAACAATTAGAGCTACCTAAAAGCAAGGTGGGTTCCCTCTGAAGGTACCCACTCTCACTTGTCAGATATAGTGAGGCTATGCATTGCTGTTTTTCAGTTATGGGTTGGACTAGATGATAACTGAGACCTCTTCTAATTCCTTTATGTGAAGGAACACAGGTTGGCCTTCATTTTCCTCCTGACCCTGTTCCTGGCTTAGAACTTTCTGGACTTCAAAGGCCTCTACTTACTGTCTTATCCTAGAACTTCCCTTAGTACCTGAGACCACCTCTCCCCAGAACACCTAATTATCCCTGCAGCCTCTCAAGCTGGAATAGGCTTCACAATTGGTAAAACCTTCCTGGGGCCTCCATTCCATGTAGGGACCCAGGCCTGTTTCCGTGCCTCCTCTGACTTTGGACTTCAAAACTATTCCCTCTTTAACCTTTCCCCACCAACAACCCCTCCCCCACATACACACTTTTTAGCTCTCCTTACTGCCCTTCCCCACTAAAACGTAAGCTCCTTGATGGCAGGGTCTGTCCTTCTTTTTGTTTATATTTGTGTCCCTAGTATTTAGCAATGCCCGACACATTAAGTGCTTAATAAATGTTTATTTCCTTCCTTCTTTCTAATTATGAAGTGGCATGACTGACCTTAGATAGGATTTAATGATCATTAAGGAAGCAGTTTAGAATTGGCAAGAACACTGGATATTGAGGTAAGGGACTTGAGCTGAAATACTGAATTACTACTTGTGTCAATTTAGGGAAGTCCCTTAATATATCTGGGCCTCACATTCTTTATCTATAAAATGAGATGGCTGAGCAAGACAAACCTAAAATCCCACTCGCTTCCAAGTTTCTATAATTTTAGTTCAACTCCTTCATTTTACCAATTCGAAATGGAAGCCATGAAAAGCACAGTGATTTCGAGTTGTAGAGCTTATTAGCAGAGCTAGGGCTTGAACTCAGGGGTGCTGGTTCTCAGCCAATGGCATTTTCAATGACAACAGTCAGTGAAGATAGGGGTCGATGCCATTCTACAATTCCCCAGATGACTCATTCTAACGGCATGATTTACCTTCAAATTCTTTAAATCTTTAAACCTGCCTTTAAATTCCTCCTCATTCCTCACGTAACCCCATGAAAATCAGATAAGGAGAAAAATAATAGTAAACACTTGTCACTTGTTTGTCAATTTTTTTGACCCAAAGACCTTTCCTGTTTATCACAGTCTAGGTAATGACCATCGAGAAGCCTTTATGCAACAGCTCCGTTCACGAATGTCACAAAGGAAGGAGAGGCACTTAAGAATCCAATGCTTATAGAAAGCAAAGGAGAAAAGAGAAGAGAAACTGAAAAAAAAAACACATCAAAGTATCCATGGAATTTCTGTCTTAAACACTACTAGCAGGTGTCCCCACGCTGTGAGCCATAGATTCCTTGGGTATTGGGACGTTGTTTCAAGAAATCTGAAAATCCAGATAAAGACGAAGCTCATGGGCTCATGATACCTTGTCTACATGAACTTTCTCAATCGACAGAGAATACAGTCTCTAGTATGTGAAGTTTTCTTGAAACATTTTTCTATTTAAATTGGGTCTCCCACTCACAAAAGTTGAAAATCACCATGCTAAATAATTCTCTTCAATTATCAAATTATCTCATCCCCTTTATGTCCTACCTGGAACATGAGGCCTTTTCTGACCAGCCCATTCTTAAACGATCAATCCCTCCTTCTCCTAAATTGCTGCCACACTGATTGTTGGCACCATTCATTTGATAATAATGAGGATGAGGGTATAACTAAAGATATGGCTGACGATAATGGAAATTTATATCATGCTGAAAATTTTGCCAAGCACTTGGCATAAACTACCTCACTTGACTCTAAGAATAACCCTGGGAGGTAGGTTCTATTATCCTAATTTTATTAATGAGGAAACTGAGCCTTAGAGTTGGTAAATTACTTGTCCAAGGTCACAGAGCTAGTAATAATCTGAGGTAAGATCCAAACATTGATCTCCCAACTCCAATGCCAACATCCTAGTCACTACATCTAATTAATTTTTTAATTGATAAGTGGCAAGTGTTCCTGACAATATTATAGGGGCTTTAAAGAAAAGAATCACATCATATTTTCTGTAGTCCCTGTACTGAATACAGAACCCTAGACACTGAAAGTCTCAATAAATATTTGAGGAAAATGTGGAAGATAGATAATTTTTTTTTTAATTCAAGCGGTATTAGAAGCTTGCAAACATAAATTGTTCTGTTTAACCGCTAATTATTTCAGTTAACTGAAGCACTTAGAAAAATGTCATCTTTGCAGCATAGGTACTACATAAATGACTTATTTTGCTTTGAAATTTATTAAAGGTCAAATTCTTCTAGAATAAACCATGTGAGACTCCATTTTTGCTTCAGTGGAATTTTGCTGCTAGAAAGCATGCTGCTATACTACAATGTGATTTCTTCCAGATTTCTTTATTTCAGTTGAGGGTATTACTGTGCTCCTGTCATGCTGATTCATAAGCTGGAGACACCTTTCTCTCACTCCCCATATCCATATCAGTTGTCAATTTTTCTTAATTCTATTTCTATGGCATGCCTTCTCTACACTCGCCTAAGCCATTTCTCTAGTTTATACTAGTATTATTATGTTGCTTCACTTATGTGCCTGCCTCCAGTCTCTCCAGCCTCCAAGCCATCCTTCATAGAGTTGTCAAAGCAATCTTGCTTAGGCAAAGGTCACACCAAGATATTCACCTACTCAAAAGCTGCCAGTAGCTCTCTATTGCTACTAAAATAAAACAGTAATTCCTGAGCCTAACATTTACAGCTCTTCACAATCTAGTTCCACCATACCTTTCCAGACATATTTTATATTATGAAATGCACTCTAAAGTCATGTCAAACTGGAGAACTAGTGTTTTGGGGGACTCATCATACCTTCTCCCACTTTTGAGCATTCTCAGCTATCGTTGCCTATGCCTGGAATACACACTCTCCTCATCACCATCTCCCAGAATCCTTCTCTTCTTTCAAAGCTTAGTTCAGGTACCATCTCCTCCTTGCAGCCTTTTTTCATTCACCCCAGTTGTGGTTCCCCACCTCCTCAATTTATATTCAGTTATCTGTATACATAGGAGCATAGATTTCAATCTGGAAGAAATCTTGGAGGTCACCTAGCCCAACTCCTTCATTTTACATGTGAGGAGCTAAGGATCAGTGAGGTTGTGACTTGCCAAAGGCCACTTAAGTAGACTTACCTGTGACCAGATTTAAATCCTGGTCTTCCTGGCCACAAGCCATTCTGTGCACTAGGACACACTGGCTTGTTAATATCCCATACCCTCTTCCCAAGGGTGATACAAGCTTCATGAGGCCAAGAAATTTCATTTTTGTCTTTGAATTCCCAATCTTTAGCACATAGTAGGTGCTTATTGTTTGTTGAATTACAAGATGTGTTAGCCAAACAGAGTAGATGTCCAATGAATTAAGAAGCAATCCCAACATGTTACAGGCAAGAGGAAAACCTCTATTCACTTTTGAGTAGGTTTCCTCTTTATATTCTCAGGCAAGTTTCTGAAATCTGAGCTCTTGTGTTTGGGTGGATGGCTGGGAATTTTGCCCAATACTGGTGGGAAAATGAGAGAGAAGGTGAAGAATAATTGCACACTCCTCACATTCCTGACAAAAAACACCTCCTCCTCCTCTTAATCTTCAACCAGCAACATCTAAAAGGAGGAATGGAAGTTTCAAAAGACCTGAGCACCCTGCTCCAGTTTACTATACTAAGAACAATGAGTTGGTATTGTCTATGCAGTATGTAATTTTATTTTCCAAAATCAGAGATAGGATATGTACCGGAGATAGGAATAGACTTATGATTTCATTGGCAGATGGAACTTCTAAAAGGAAAATCCCTTTACCAACGTGGTTGCCTCTTTGCAACTTTCACTCTTAGGGAGTCACCACCCTAAAGCACTGAGAAATTATATTACTTACCTAAGGTCAAAAAGCCAGTATGGGTAAGATGTAAGATTCTGCCAATGTAGAATATGTTTTGAGATTTGGAGATAAATTTGGGAGAGCTCAGGCAAGTCCCTGCCTTTTCCCCACCATGTTGGCTCTGCCCCAAACTTTATTTCTTAAAGTACATCTATTAGACAGGCACTGTGTTGGACACAGGGGACAAGAGTAAAACTGCCTTTAGCCCTTAAGGGATTTTACATTCTACTAGAGATAAACAATATGTATCCATTTAAATGATTTCTCTCTGGGGAGAGAGAAAATATTCACATATATTCATATATTTTCACTCTTATTTACACATATATATGCAAATGTTTTCACATGCATATATACACACATATATATATTCACACACATATGCACATATATAAATATATAATATACATATATATATATATATATTCACACACATACATACACGTATAAAGACAAGTACTTGTTATTCTCCCACAAACTAGAAACAAGGTATGAACCAGAGACAAGAATTCTAAGAAAATCTCTTATCTTCTCTCAATCTGTTTCCTCATCTGTAAAATGGTGATTATAGCAGCACCTCTCATAAGATCAATGGTAGGTATCAATTGAGATAAAATATGCAAAGTGCTCTGCAAAAATGAAAGTTATATAAATTCTAACTGCTGTTATTAGTGGTACTCTTATAATGACTGCTAGCAGCAGGTAACGCTGTCTAAAGCCAGACAAGTACAGAATAGGAAAGAATTCTGAGATGGGCAGAATAGGAAAATTGACCAACTTTCCAATGGTCCTTGAATCAGATCTCCCAAATATGGCTTTGTAACTTTTTTTTTCAAATTTCATTCGTGCCCAGAATATTAGATTTACTTTCACTACAACATAATTACAAATATATTCCAAGGCCAAATAAAACCAATTTGCAGATTTCCCACTCCAATGCATCCCTCTTTTCACAGACACACATCGACATGCTTTGCATTCTCTGGATACACTCCTACTGTTGCTGAGGAAGGTGGCTAAGGATTCAAAATTTGCCATAGATACTCCAGAATATGAAAAACTAAACCTCTTACATTCTAGACTCGTCCACTGTCACTTGAATCTTCCCTGATGAGGGCCTTAAGGTATAAAAACACTGATAAGGGCCTCAAGGTACAAAATATTTGTGACTTAATGTGGGAAGTGTATCAGATATGAAAGGAGAAATCTGATGATATAAACTCATGTCGCCTATTAAGTGAGAAATGCTACTTCCTACAAGACTATCGACCCCAGGCCAGATTTAGCAGTGAAAAGAATTCACTGGATTGACAAGCTGAGAAACCAATTTGATGGGACAAGGACTTACAGTGAAAATTCTAGTCATTCTAATTTAATCACTGTAGTAACTAGCCAAGGCTTATTTGGAGAAATGTGTTCACTGCCCTTTCTGAGCAGCTAGTCAGTATGGTGGTTTGACTGGGGCTGAAAGCAAGTAAGATCAACAGGGACAGAAAAGAAGGGATAAGGCAACACAAAGCTGAGAAAACAAGGTTAGAGGTGATGTTTTGCCTGTAAGGCCTTTTTTTTTCTGGCAATAAGAGAAAGTGGATTAATGGTAGAGATAAAGAAAACATCAACTGCCCAGTTTCTCTCCTTTGCTGGTAACTTTTCAATCTCATAGTAAAACTTCCAGGCTTTCTATCACCTCCACTCCTGCCTGTACTACCAGTGTTTAATATGCTCCCTCACACAACCTTCTCACATGTCCCTTTGTAAGAATACTCAAGTCAACATCAACCTCACAAGGTATCTTTGGGATTCTTCTTCATCTGAGGAATGAACACACTCCTCATCTCTGTCTCTTTAGTTTCTTTCAAAGCTCAGTTTCTAATTGTAAAAGGCAAGAGAGCTTTATCCTTCTTCAAATAGTCATGTGTCTACTCGCCTGCTTTATCTCCCAGGCAGATATAAGCTTGAGGTCAGTTTACTTCATTTTTGTTTCTGTGTCTCCAGAGACTAGCAAAATGCCTTTGCACATAGCATGTATTTAAAAGTCTTTCAGATCAGAATGAATGCATCGAAGCAGTGTTGCTAGGTCCAAGACCAGCTAGATGAGTACCTTTGGGTGACACTGCTAAATGTCATCTTGTCAACTGTATCAACAGACTTACTACACAATCTTTGGTACTGGGATAACATTTATTTCTACTTTATTGGCATTAGTCCCAAATTACAGAAGATCTATGGTGGGGAAAAGTAGATTATTGAAATAATAAAGTTCTGAAATCTGCATTTCCGCTCTTTCTATACATTTTCCTTAAAATAAAACTTCTAATTTTCAGGGATGTTCCATCTCTAATCCATTTTCCACACGCTGCCAAACAGACATTCCTAACACATACATATGACCACGTAGCTTCTTGACTCTCTACTGCCTTGGGCATCAAATGAAAACTCCTCCTCTCTTTTAAATTGATGTTTACATTCTTTCACAATCTGGCTTTTCCAGATTGGTTATTCCTCCTTGTTCTCTTTCCTGACCTCCACTTTCTACTCTAATTCGACTAGCTGCTCCTGCCTTTGTGCTTTGGCCTTGGCTTTCTCATTATTAGAATGATCTGTTCTGCCTGATTTCACCTCCATGGAGTAAAATGCCCCTCTCAAATTAAGCTCATCTCTTCTAATCTCATCACCAAGCTGCTAACACAAACCACCTCCCTCACCTTCCTCTCCTCTCAGATAGGAGAATTAGAGATAAAGTATAAAAATCCTCCCAATGCCTTCCTTTATGGAGCGTAAAAACTAGACTCTCAGCTTACTCCACTCTTCATCTGCTGCTCTTCCTGGTTTCAGCTCCATGAAATAAAATGCCCCCAGCCCATGTACTCCCTAGTCCACCCCTCCTTTCCTGCCCCCTTTTGTGTATCGTTCCCCCTCCTCCATTAGATTGTAAAAGCCTTGAGAGCAGGAACTTTTCTTTTCTTATTTACTGTTTCCCCAGTGCTTAGCACAGTGCCTGGTACACAGTAGGCACTTAATAAATGTTCATTGGATTAGATCCATCTATTGGAACCCCTATGTCTCTTCAAGGCCCAGCTCAATTGCCAACTTCTATAAGAGACTTTTCCCGATTTCCCCATTTATTAGTAGTACATTCAAATTACTTTGTATGTATTTTTACTTATCTGTGCATGCGTCATTTTGTACATATATTTTTATTTAACTGTGTGAATATTATTTCATTACAGAAGAATATACATTCCTTGAGGGCAGAAACTTTCATTTTAGTCTTTAAATGCCTATCATCTTATGCTTGAACTAGCATAAGTGGGTAATTAGCATATGCTTATTGAAATGAATTCTGCAACACAGAAATTGTAAAATGACAACTGCCTCATACATTTTGTAGAAATGAGATTTATTGATATGCTTTAAAGTTGGCTACAAATGGGAAGATATTACAAGTATACTGCAAAATACTCTTTTTAAAAAAATTATAATACATGTTTTACACATTCTCTCCAAAACACTCTTTGTGAAGCTTTGTCTGACCTGGCTCATTCAATGACTGATCTTTCTTTTATTCCTTTGAGCTCCTACAGTACTTACTGTTTTGATATTCCTCAAGTATTCCCTGCTTAAATGGCTTCAGTTGCTTCCTCCTGCCTCTAGGATCAAATGGAATTTTGCCTGTTCTTTTAGTAATTGCTATATATGGTTGCTTTTTTCTTTTTAATGTATATGACCTTCTAGGCTAATTCCCCAATTCCAGACAACATTAGTGGGAAGGAGAAGAAGGGAACCACAATTCTTAAGTGTCTGCTATGTGCCAGGCACTGTACTAAGTGCTTTACAGCTATCCAATTTGAACCTCAAAACACCCCTGGGATGTAGGCCTTATTATTATCTCTATTTTATAGTTAAGGAAACTGAGGCAAGCAGACCTTAAGTGACTTGCCCAAGGTCATGCAACTATTAGGTTCTATAAATTTGAGGCTTTATTTGAACTTGGAGTTTCCTTCCATCACTAGCTGTTCTGCTACCTAGCTGCCTCTAGGCTTGGTCCCCAAAGAGTAACTCCCCTCTAGATTCTAAGACTTACCCTAGAGACCTTTAGTTTCATTTACTGTCACTCACAAGAAGTCAACACTATGCTTCCTCATTATAACTAACCTTTAGAAAGGATATTTCCTATAGCAAAGACAGTTGTTATACAAACATCCCCAAACTGGGCACCTAAACTCTACTCATACACACGCACAAGGTCTCTTGGGGGTGGTGGGGAGAGAGTGAGGTCATACACAGACCACACATGTGACCAAGGGGTAAACTCATAGCTCCCAGTTACTTAAAGTCCCTTTGTGGAATTCTTCTTAGGTGTAGCTCTCATCTAAGCTCCAAGGGTCATTTTCCTTTGTAGAGTCCTGAAAGCTCTCTTTCCTTGGTATATCTGCTTTGACCTCATTGTCTCTCTTGGTTCCTGATGTCCTCAGAACTTTTTGTTGTTCTAGAGATTCTGGAACAATAATGGTACGATGTGTATATCTTCCAACTTTGTGAAATTTGCATGGTCTTGATCTAGTTGAGTTAAGAGAGGAAGAGAGAGAGACAGCAGGGAACAGGGAGAAAAAGAGAGAGAGAGAGAGAGAGAGAGAGAGAGAGAGTTTTACCCTCCCTATCCTCTCTCTCTCTAGAGCAGTTCCTGCTAAGAAGTTTTCATCACTATTTTTGACTACCACTTGACTGGTCAATTGGGAAATGTAAAATTTTAAACCAGTTTACTGTGCGACACATAGGAAGGTTCAGAGCTGTGCAAATTTCTTTCAACCAATAACGAGACATTTTTTACATACTGTCATCTGCCTCCATCCAATGACCCAAGCCTTTCAATCTTTCTAAATTAGCCAAAGACTTGTTTCTATTTTTAGTTTACACATTGATTTAATTGAAATTCCTGGGCCTTTTTGGATTAAGTCAATGGGGGGGGGGTTAAAATGCCCTCTTTTGTGTGTGCTATGTTTGCGCTTTGTTTTAAAGGAGACCCATGACATCACAGGTGATGTATTCACTTGTGTGTGAGTCAGATTTAGGGTGAGTCAGAGTTGCACAAAGCCATCAGCCTCACTTACTCTTCCAGTGTCAACTGAAACACAAGCAAGACAAAAGTCAGGATAACTGGTGATAACCCAGGATATAATGGATGACCTTAGTGTCTTCAATATCTGACCAATCTCTAAATGCTCCACGGCACCTGCTTCAATTGCCTTCATGGTCATTGGAACAAATCATTCTTTTCTACCCATTCTTCTGGGTTAAGTTTGAGGTAGACATCCCTGTAACTCAGCAAAGGGTTTGAGATCCCTGGTTTAGCACATCTGCTAAGACAGTTTTACCAAGATGTGGCCACTGCACGTACTAGAGCCACAGGTGAGAGTTGTGTGAAGATGGACACCAAAGGTGGATGGGCAGCCCTGAAAAGGACTCAGCAAGCCCTCACACCAGAGGTGCTAGTCTTCCCTGAACATCCATACACCCTTGTGGTTTATGTCCCTCATTAGACTGTCCATAACCTCAGAGCAGAGACAGTGCTTCTTGAGAAAGTGAAGTATCATTGAAAGAGATATAGATAAAGACTAAATGAAGCATATGTCAAGAAGATCCTTACTCAATGGGAAGCAATTTTGAGAACAATGAGGGATGAATTCTCAAGGAATCTAAAGAAGTCAGAGATAGCAATCATGGGGAAGGGAGAAACCTTGGACCTTATTTTTAACTTACACATGTGTTTGGAAAAAAATTAAAAAGCATAATCACTAATCCATAAATCTGTTTTCCCATTTATATAGTTTTCTTAGTATGATTTACAAATGCTTTGAGGGTATCTTCACTGATGTGATGATATTTGAAGAAAACAGGCAAGCTTTTGAAGGCACTATTCCATCAGATCTTATTTTTAGAGTCATACAATTAACTACAACATAAAAATACAAGATCCTACTATGCTTGTTGGTTGACTATAAAATAGCATTTTATTTGATGGATCAAAATGCTTCTTAAAGATTATCTTCCAATGAGGTGCCTCACATACACGTGTCAAAATTATATGATTCTCTCTTTTAAAATTTATTTTTAATTTATGGAATAAAACAAGCATTTCCATAAAATTGTACAATAAAAAGATGACTGCACAAGAAACTGCAAACCTACTATGCACCGCTGGCTATTCCTTTCAAACATACAAAAAAAATTATCATGTCAATTTCTTTTTGTTTCCCTTTTTTCTTCCCTCCCCCCTGTCCCAGAGATGGTCACTATTAGACACAAATAGGGTGTAGATAGATAGATGATAGATAGATAGATGGATGGATGGATAGATACAGATACTGTATATATATACACACACATGTGTAAAATTATTCTATATGTTCTTCTATTTATCTGAAAATTATAATAGAGATGACCTTGTTTGAGGACTCTCAGATTGTTAATGGTAAACAAAACATAAAAAGATAGACATGAGCTTGTCAAAATCCATCAAATTCTCTTGAAATTAAAGTCATTGGAAATGAAACATTATCTCCATAATGCCATTTTAAAAATACAAATAATATTTGGGAGGTAAGGATCCATTAACACATTAATAACACCTTTAACATGTACTCATTTCTCAGATTAGTTAGCTAAAACTTTGGAAAGCAGATGTGAGGAGTCCTATTAAATCCCACCACCAAAAAAAAGTCAGTTTTACTAGGGAAAAGTCTATAGAATTGGGTAATGGTGGACAAGTCAGTTTTGAAAAAGACCATCATCACTCTGAACTCTTGAGCAATGGAGAGAGAGAGAGAGAGAGAGAGAGAGAGAGAGAGAGAGAGAGAGAGAGACAGAGAGAGAGAGACAGAGAGAGAGAGACAGAGAGAGACAGAGAGAGAGCAGGAAGATATGAGGTGTGTAGGGGACAAGGGATTTTAATTCACTGGAGTGTTGGGTGAAAGAGGACCTGGATTCAAAGCCTGTCTCTGACACATATTACCTGTGTAACTTTGCATCAGTTGCTTGACTTCTTCAAGCCTCCATCTCCTTATATGTAAAATAAGTGAGTTAGTCTAGATAACTTCTAAGATCCTTCCAACTCTAAACTTTTATAAAGCTATGATGTGTTCTGTAATATGAAAAGTCCTTTGATAATTTGAAAAACTTCCACTTTTCACCCCAGTCCATTTGTGTAGTGAGTTTAAGCCAGACCCATTCATACTTAGAATAATCTGCATTTTTTTTTCCTTATCAAATCACATTTGTGGTCAACATTTTAAAAACTTATACTTAGAACCAAACAGCCTTTTTCAATCTTGTCGCATTCTCCAACGAGCTGAATCAAAAGTGCAACTCCATTTGAAGTTATCAGAGGAAAGAAATCAAGTGGAAATTCAAATGAACACATTGAACAGGATGGAAAAACCACCTATGGATTGAACAAAAATCCTCCAAGGCAGAGGAAGAATGAACCTGGTGTCAACAGAGTCCCAGCGAAACAAGACTAGAAATAAGATAAGTCCAGGCATCTGGCCTTGACCTCTGAGAAGCAGGAAAACAGCATCAATTACACACAAAAATGAATATAAACTGTATTACCATGGAACAGAGATATGATTATCTTCATTTACTCCAGTGGACTGATGCAACCTCAAAACCAGAAACGTTCCAATCCCATCCAAGTGGAATTGTCATTGCCAACAAAAACCACACTCGAGGCATCATAATGGGATACATCTCATTTGGGATGACCCAGATGAATAGTTGTTGGAATAAGTTACCTGATGAGTCAGTGTGCATAGCAGATGCAGAGACAGAAGGACCTGGGTTTCAAGCCTACACCAATGATATGACATTGAGGAAGTCAGTTCACCCCCTCTAAATCTGTGACCTGAGTGCTCGCTTTTTCCTGCACACCCATGGTTAACAGCATAGGACATACCGTTCAAAACTGGCTTGCCCCTTTAAAAGAGAACTTGCGAGCATTCTCTGTTTTCCTCTATGATGTAGCCCAAGAATTGTAGCTTCTGTTTCTTTTCAAAGCTAAGTATAAAGGGGGCTGAATCAGACCAATTCGTTCTTCGGCTCTTATAGGTCCATTCATCCTTATTGCAGAAGAAAGATAAATGAGTGTCTTGCAAATTCAATGGAGAACACATCTGGTCCTCTTTGTGCCTCAGGCAAATCTGTAGAATTTACCTACCATGTCACTCATGGTTGGCAATCTTCATTGAAAAAGGCTTTCATACACCGGTGAAATCATGACCCTTTGGTGTATTTGGCCAACACTGAAGCATCTCCCACAGTGTAGTCATAATGCTGCTATATTTCTGGATTCTAGAAAATAGATAAAGTCCCTTCCATTGGAAACCTCTGAAAGCTCAGCCATTGAACTCGCTTGAAACTACCTTGTGCCTCTCCCTCCACCCCTTACACACAGAACCTTAATTTAATGGTCTTGTTTATGACCAAAATAAAAGAAATATATCAACAACATTATTCATCAGGGTAGTAATTACTCATTCATTCTGTGTGGCAGACAATGAACCTGTAAGTCAAATTAGGCAATGACTGAAAGGGTTTCTGAACAGCTTTTCTGATGCGAGAACAATTTACTCCTGGAATCACAGCATGAACTGCAGATGTCACACCAGTTCTCCGCTATTCCTTTGGGCACTCTTTTCATCTTGGAGGGTTCTTTTCTCCTTCTTTTCCCAAATAGCAGGATAGCATTGATGCATGTCATGTGCCACAAGGAGTATATTTTTACTATCAACTCCCATGACCAAGGGCAGATGTTATATGCCCTTAAATTCACTTCAAGGGAATCCTTATAATTTAGGACTCAGTCCAATAATTAACTCTTTAGCAGATTTGACAATACAAATTGTTGGAGGGTTGGTTACAGATGGGAAATGCTAACACCATGCTTTTTTTTAACTTAGGGGTCATAGATCTAGAAATGAAAAGAATGTGAGAGATCATCTAATCCAACCTCCTTGATTTTTCAGATGAGTAAACTGAGGCCCTGTGAAGTTAATTCACTTGCCAAAGAATTCCAGGTAGTTAAGAGACCAGAGAGTCAATCAATAAATATTTACTAAGTACCTACTAGGTACCAGGCACTGTGCCAAGTCCTGGAATCAAACTCCAGTCCTATGATTCTAATTCCAGCATCCTTTTCATTGCCCTACACTGTCAGCATTTTGAAGAATGTGATGGGGAAGGAGAGGGAAGACCTTTTCTGGTTTTCTTTATAGATTACAATGATGACATAGATGTTCATTAAGTGAATAATGCAGAAAAGCATTTAAAAGAATATGAGTGAAGTAGATGAGACAGGTATGTTAAACAAAAAGTATGGATAAGCGAGACGGCTTAAAACCCACTTGTTGAATTTTTATATGTATTTTTAAAGCAAACTGTAACTGAGATCTGTGCTTTCATATGCAAGCTTCTATTCTTTGTAAATGGAAAAGTTAATGCTATTTGGCACTCATCAAGTACAGACTAACAAAAAAGATTTAAAAAAAAGTAGTATGATTTATACTGAATTATAACATATAGATGTATAGATAGGATAAATTATTACACTGTATTAGAATGAAATAGTTATACTGTATTAGACTCATCAGTGCTCATCCTGTGTCTATTTCAATATTATTCCTATTGCCTGCCTCAATCTGGCTGCTCCTGTGGCTCCTTGGATAAAAGGAAGCCAGGGTAGTAAAGAGGCTTAGACTGGGTGCTTGAAATGGATCTCTTTCCATGAGGGTTAGTCACATTCCTGATGCTTTTCTGTCCTTGTCCACCACACTTTTTCTAAAAGAAGTCCTCCAGATTTGAATCTTCAATGAAAACTGAAGGTGTACTTTTGATATCACTTCCCACTATCCCAAAGGTTTATTTTTCTTCTCTCTCCATTAACACAAGGAAGGGAAACAGGAAGGTAGCAACTGAAGTTACCATTGCTCTGAGAACTAACTAGAGCAGGTTCTTTTCTACTGTGGCTGGCAGCTTATACCTAATGCTTTAAATGAGTTTAAAAGAAGGCTTTCACTACTAGTAGTATTGATCCTAGTAAGTTAGGGCCCTATAATTTCCAGTGGTGAGTTAATATAAAAGAAGAGAGACCTGAATTCAAATTTGACCATGGACAATTACTATCTATGTGTCCCTGAGCAAGTCACTTACTCACTGTCTGCCTCAATGACCTCATCGGTTAAACTTTGAAAACTAATATCACCTACTTCTCAAGGTTGTTGTGAAGATAAATGAGATTAAGATTTTCAAAGTTCTTTAGAAGCCATAAAGCACTATACAAATAAATACTAGTTATCATCATCAAAGAGATAAGATAGGATGGCTACAGTAGTTTAGTTTAGAAAATACTTTCCCCTTTATATATTTGTATTCTGCAGAAATATATTCCTACTGGGAAGGCAGGTGGTGACCTGGTGCTCTGTGTGGCATAGCAACCATTCTGAGAATATTCCCTAACTATTTAGGATGGAATACTGACAAGTTGAAAAATCTTCTTTTTTTTTTGCTCAGGTTAATTCACTTATTTTATTTTTTTCCATCTTCTACAAAGGGGGTGTCACTTTGCCAAGACACTTAATACACCCAACTGAACTGTTTGAACAAAGAAAATAACATAACTGAAAAAGTAACAGTCTAAAAATGTCTATGACCTTCCAGCACCTATAGTATCCCACCTGTCTACCAAGAGGAGTCAGGGCTGTTATGGCATCTGTTCTGTGGAACCAAGGTTGTAATTTGCAATTACTCTGAGTTCAGCTGCCTGTCAGTGATGGGTTCCCTTACATTCCATATCACTTCATCCATGCAATCACATTTTCTCCCTCTTTTCTTCATATTTGCTTTTTCTTTGTGTTATTAATATTCTATATTGTATTGTTATATTTACATATAAGTTTATCCAAGCATCCCCCTAACCAATGAGAATGCTTGCAGGTTATTTTTTAGTTTTTAATGAATATCTTGTTATATATGGGGCCTTTCTTTATACCACTATCCTCCTTGGGGTATTTGTCCAGTAGTAGAATCTCCAGGTCATTGAGTATGAACATTTAGGGACTGTACTTACATAGTTCTAAATTGTTTGCCAAAACCATTGGCCCAATTCACAATTCCACCAATGATATATTGGTGTCCCTGTCTTGCATAGCAACTCTGTCGTTGACTTTTCCCCTTTATCATCTTTGCCATTTTTATGAGTCTTGTCATTCTCACCCCACAGGACTTTGGGGTACAAAGAAAGGTTACCAAACATGACTTTTCATTTGCTAATTCATTGCAGACTGATTCTTTCACCACCTCTAAAGTTGATGTAGGGGAGGTTAAAGGGAATGAAAAATTAGATCATTCACTATTGCTTCTTGTTACCAGTGTCTTTCTAGTCAAGGACAACGTCAAGAGCCTAAGGCCAACCATTGCCTTGGACAGGGGAAGAGAAATACTTCAATCAGTGCAATTTCACAGAAGCAGCAAATATCAAAGTATATGGGCATTATTAGAAGGCAATATAGTGCAAGGGAGAGAGACAGAAAGAGAGAGAGAGAGGCAGAGAGAGAGACACAGAGACAGATATACAAAGAGACAGAGAGAGAGAGAGAGAGAGAGAGACAACAAATCAGCTGCCTCTAAGATCCCTTACAGCTCTAAATCTATATGATCATAGACAGAATCCCCTTAGTCAATGAGCTAACCACTGCATGGTAGCTAGGACCAAAGAGAAACCCCTAGTTACCACATTCTACATGGAATACAAACACACCACCTGGGAGGGAGGAGTTAAATCAGCTGGATCCTACCAGATAAGGAAGCACCAAAAATACTCATATGAGGATAGGAGAAGCCAGACTCCAAAGACATGTAAGTGGCCTCTTCTAAATCATGTAAAAGACTACATTGTCCTATATTCCTCACTCTCAACTTCCTCCAATCTGCACTCTTGTACTATTAGACAAGGAAAACAAAATAATTTCCATACCCAGCAAGCTTCTGTTTTCAGAGCCTCATTATACACCCTCCAAACAGTTCCCGCCCACACAAGGTGAAATTACCTGCAGCTGAGGCTAATCATTGTCAAGCTCCCTAAACTACCACTGCCCTGTGGCATGTGGCAACCTACTATTCTTCATCCCTAGCTATAAGAGTGTTAATAGAGAAGTTTGAACCCAGGTATAAAAGGAAAGTGGATGCTTAATTAACCAAGTTTATATTTTGTCAAGTCAGTTCTTCTCTCAAACTTAAGCCTTGATAGTTAAGGGCCAGTCGGGGCAGGGCAGACAAGTCAGAGGAGGTATTGAAAGTTCCAATTATTGGGGCAGGGGGCAGAAAGCTAAAAAAATTTAAAATTGGCTGATCACAGTTTTAATGGTTTCTTCCATCATCATCATCAAACATTTATCAAGTGTTTGGGTGCAAAGAAAGGAAAATATATGATCTCTGCCTTCAGGGAATTTACATTCTAATGAAGGAGACAATGTGCTAACAACTATGTACACAAAGCCCTCAATACCTACTCTGACCTTGCCTTCACCAATGAGGGTATGTATGTGTGAGTGTTTGTATATACACATCTATTTATACACATATATGTATACATGTGTAAACATATGTACACATATATATGCAATAAATTCAAGGTTATCTTATCAAGTCAAACCTTTTTATTTTATAAAGGAAATAGGACACACAAAAATATTAAATGACTTGCCAGTTATATAAAAATAAAAAGCTTGTTGCTTACTAGCTATATAACTGGCAAGTCAACTGGCACTTCCCGAGATGATGGCGGAGGGGACTGGACTGGAAACACTGCTATTCCCAAGGCTCTTTGGTTCAGGGTCCTGGGTTGTCTCTACCAAGGTCTGAGGGTGGAGGGGGTGTCAAGGTGTTAGTTGTTGACCTACCTGCTATGTGAGGCCTCTTGTCTATCCCTTGCTGCTTCAGTTGGACTAGCTTGCCTGGTCTATAGGTTGGCAGTTGTTGGGGATGGTTGGCCCCTTGTCCAGCTAATGGTTGTGAGGCCTAACTGGGGGTACCTCCCAAAGCTTTGCCCTGAACACTCTTCTCTTTTCTCTTTATAACTCTCCTCCTTGGTGATCTCATCAACCCCTAGGGGTTCAATTATCAACTCCATGCAGAAGATTCCCAGATCTACAAATCCAGCCTTCTGAGCTATCCTGCCACATCTCTGACTACCTCGTACACATTTTGAAATAGGTGTCAAGTAGCTATCTCAAAGTCAACATGTCCCACACAAAACTCTTTATTACCCACAAACCACCTCTCTTTTGAACTTTCCTATTATTATTATCAGGATTACCACCATCCTGTAGGTCACCCAGATTCACAACCTCAGTACCACCTTCAATTTTGCATTCTCAATCACTCCCCTATCTAATCAGCTGCCAAATCTTGTCATTTCTATCTCCACATCTTTTATATTTATCTACTTCCATTCACACAGACACCACCTGATTTCAGGTTTACCATCTCTTCCTTGGACGATTGTGATAGGGTATCATTTGGTCTCCCGGACTCACGTGTCTCCCCACTCCAATCCATCATCTCCAAAGTGATTCTGACAAGGCACAGTTCTTCCCATTTGATCTCTCCCCTCAGTAATCCCCCATTACCTCCAGGATCAATTATAAACTCCTGTTTGGCTTTTAAAGCTCTCCTCAACCTCATCTCTTCCTGTGCTTCTAGTTTTCATATATATTACACCAACCATCCTGTCCTTTGACTCCTCAATTGACCATTCAATCAATTTTAGTGGCCTCTAGCTCATTAACTGACAGAACAGCAATGCACAGTGTGAGTACAGGGGAAAACTGAGGTATTACCACCAGCATAGCAAGGAATTCCCGGGCCTTTCATATTATCTGGGCTGGAGTCAAAGCCATGAAGTTCTCAGAGACCCTCTTAGTCTGTGTTGCACGAAATATTTAATATTCAGGATATGGGAAGTTTCATCTCAAGAGTCAGAAACAAATGAACTATGGGTAATGAGGACTGATTGTTCTATGTATGAGTGATGGTGGAAGATAAGGAGTGTGGTCTTTCCTTTCATTTGTTTACAATAATAAGCATGTTGGGCAACTAGGCGGCACAGTGGATAGTGCTGGGCTTAGAGTCAGAAAGACCTGAGTTCAAATGTGACTTCAGATACTTACTGTGTGACCCTAGACAAGTCACTTAACCCTGTTTGCCTCAGTTTCCTCATCTATAAAATGAGCTGGAGAAAGAAATGGGAAACTGCAGTATCTTTGCCAGGAAAACTCCCAAAAGAGGTCATGAAAAGTCAGACATGAGTGGAAAACAATTGAACAACAATAGGTTGGATCATGGGTGGCTTGCTCCTTCTGTGTACTTCTATATGTGTTGATTTTCAATGTACACAGGAGGTAAGGGAGGGTTGGACCGTAGAACTTCTTGAGTTCCATCAGTCAGCCACCATCCCATCCAATTCCCTTGCCGTTATTTTTATTCAGAACTTAACAAGTGTCAAAAATAGACATGTATACACACATACATATTAAAATAGAAAGTGAACCATACATGAAATTATGGATCTCCATTATGTACAGCTTGCTTTTTTTTTAAACCCCCACCTCATTTGTACAGGCTCCCAGCAATCAGTGAAAAGAGGAGGAAGGGGGATTGATGGCAATCAAAAGCCTTCTTGAGCTCCAGAAGAAAGTCTTCCATGTTGTCTAATAACAGGCTATTTTCCATGAGTTTGGTATCTTGTTATCCAATGGGTCTCCTGTTATCTGATAGCCAAGGTCCAACAACCTCCAGTACGAACGTAGCTTAAAGACCTGAGAGAACACTGACCTTGTGACGCAGTGGTATAACTGCTCAACCCTTCCACATTTGTCATACCTTGAAGAATATATTACTTTGTCCACTGCACCAAACTTTCTCCCAAGGACAATCCCATACCACAGGGGAACAAAAATATAGCCATATGAACTACCTAAAGCTGCACTGCTCAGCCATAAGGAGGTCTCTCAAATCTGTTGGTCTGTCTTTCTGTCTGTCTGTCTGTCTCTGTCTCTCCCTCCCTGTCTGTCTTTCCGTGTGTGTGTACGTCTGTCTCTCCTTCTGTCCTTCCCTCCCATATATCCTTCTCTCCATAACTACGTTTGTCAGTATAGTATAAAGTTTGATCTATGAATATTCCTTAAGCCTTGGCTAGCTTTGCTTTTATAGGCTGATTAGAGCCAGCCTCAGAAGGGAAGAGACAAGATGCCCTTGTCAAGGTTATGGGCAACAGCTGCTGCCTTCCTGTCCTATGGAACAATTGCCTAGCCTTCCTGATAGTAGACAGAGGAAAAAGATAGTGAAGGCTCTCTTGACCTATCCCTTGGAAAATCAACATCTATAGATGTCTATGAACAAAATGGGTGCTCTTCCTGGAACGCAACCACTGTCAGAGTCAAGAGTAGATTTCCTGCGAAGTGCAAAATACTCCTCAATGCATAGCCCATTCCTTAGACATTTGCTCCCTGAGGGTATGGTGGTGAGTACCTTTCTAATATAGCAAGTCTCTCTACTACTGGGCTTTCCAACCTTCTTCCAAATCCCTTTGTCTTTTTTTTTTTCAGCAAACGTTCCCTTCCTCCTATTCAATAGTAATAGAAATAAATTCCCAAGTTTGCTCTGGATAGGCACATAAGAAATAAAATAGATTAATTGGATTCCTTTTTAAGCATTCACAGGAGCACTGAGCTGTATAAATCAGTTTAAGAAGAATTGTCACTTCGTTGATTGGAAATCAATTTTAAAAATCAAATCAAAATATTCTTCATATCCCCTTGACAAGCTTCTCCTGTCCCACTTCCCAAAGTGCTCCCACCATTGCCAGCTATAAACTACTTAGCAAATTTCAGAAAGCAGACACTGGCACACCTACCGAAGGGATGTCAGAAGTGTTGGTTACTAGAACTCTAGGGAGAGAAAGTCTCTGCCAGGGGAAGAGGACTAATATCCAACTATGCATCTAGGTAAGTGTGGCCCAAAGCCCAGGCCACATGAAGAACCGGGGTTTTTCGGGAGCATAAGTGTAAGGATTTAAGATAAAAGATGGCAGCAGAACCATGACTTCAAGCCAGAGAGGAGTTCATAACGTGAGGAAGGGAATGCCAGGAAGCTTTGGTGAATGGTTGCTTAGCTGACAGGAAAGCCTTAGCTTTTTATGGCACCATACTGTTCCCACTCAGGCCTACTCATGATGTACAGGGCCCTGGTACCCACAGCCCAGCCAGTAAAACCCTGGGCTTGAAGATGGGGCTATTTTTTTAACTGAATCTGTGATTTAATTGATATAAGGAACACCCCTGGGAGGGGAGTCCCTCTACTAATCAAGATACCTTCATCATCAGTCAATCAATAAACATTTATTAAGCAACTACTATGTACCAGGTACCTACAATTTAGAGAGTTTCCCAAGGTTCAGTGACTTGTCCAGGGTCACACAGCTAATATATAACATACGCAAGACTTGTACTCAGATATTCCCTTCTGTCATTAAACTCAGCTGCCTCTTTTTAATATTATCTGTAGCAAAGGAAAGGTTTTATGTGCCTGTGCACTTTTTTTGTTTTAACTCAGCTATAGCTTAGCCCTGAAGTATTCTTTCTTAAAGAAGCACCTAGGTGGTGAAATGGATAGAACATTGGACCTGAAGTCAAGAACATATGAGATCAAGTCAGGCAATACCTACTTATCTATCTATATCTATATATAGATATACACACATTTGTGCATATATGTATGTGAATATATATACACATATACATATGTATGCATGTCCACACACACTATCTGTGTGCCCCTGTGTGCCCTCTGTTTGTCTCAGTGTTCTCGTTTGTAAAATGGGGATACCACTAGCACCTACCTCCTCAGGTCTCTATAAGGATAAAATTAGATATTTGTAAGCCTTAAAGCAGGCTAGTTGTTACTGTCATCATTATTATTATTGTAACCCGGGGAATCAAGCCCACTTGCGTGATTCTCTTCATCTATAGAAAAGTATTACTCAACAAGGGGCGGAGTTGGTGAGAGCTTGGGAGAGGAGATCTCCTTGTTCCTGGGATTCCTGGTGATGTACGGGAGAAGTCCCTGGAGGGAAAGGCTCTGGGGAGAAGCCAACATGTATGTACAGCAGAAAAACACAAACTTCTTCTCTTGCAAGCTCTTGCCAACTCTGCTCCTCAAACAGGCATGGAGCATGAAGGAACCGGCTTAAATCCTTAATTACATTATCGAGTAACAATAACCCTAAAATTTCCCTTATCCTTTCTTACCTCAAGATGACAACCATCATGACAAAGAAAATCTAATTTACAAACCAAAGTGCTGCCAGCATATAGGAGGAGGACCTACTTCCTTCTTTCCTTTACTAGGTTCTAAAGAGTCCTTTTCACTTACTAATTCACTAATGATTCTAATTGGCTTTTAGCTCCATTTTTATGTATTCAGGGGAGTGTTAATGTGATTTCTAGCACTTTATTAATTATATAATATTGTAATATTGTAACAAAATTCTATAATACTAAAACAATTAGACCACCTCATGAAGTTTTTACCACAAGGGTTACTTGACACAATTCATTTTCAAGGGAAGTTGAGTTTTATTCCTTAAGTGGGGTAGAAGAGAAAGTGAAAATGTAACCTCACAGAACAGGGTTATAAGAAATGTACTCATTTACAGTAGTATCCCTCTTGTCCATGATTTTGCTTTCTAGAGTTTCAGTTACCCATAATCACCCTCAAGTTCCGGGGGAATGACAGAATCAGGCAGAAGGCCGCTGGACTGGAGGGAGGGGGTCAGCACATGGTTCAAGGACACATAGGGATCAGGGACAGATGCATGGTACCAAGAGCAGATGGAGGGAAGACAGACAGGCCAGGCTGGAGGTTGGAATGGAGCAAAGGTCTCTTCTCTCTGAGCCAGAAGTCTGGAGCCAGGACCCCTATTCTGCAGTGGTGGGCTCTGAAAGGAGTTTTCTTAGTGTTTTGGGTGTTTGTTTTTGTTTTTTTGGCAGGGGGAGGCCAATGAGCACCAAGCTCGGCAGCAGGAGCAGAGAGAGAAAGAACACTGTACAGTAAGCAGAGTACTGTATAGAGAGTATCGAACAATAAAGTTGACATAGGTAGATATTTTTTAAAGTTGACATAGGTAGATATTTTTGGAATGTGGATTTCTTTCAGAATTCTTTATGTAAAACTGTAACGTGAATTTACATAAAGTGAGGACTGACTGTGATAGGGTTCAGTTCTATCCACAGTTTCAGGCTTCCTGGAGGTCTTAGAGTATATCCTCCCCCTGGATAAAAGAGGAACTACCGTATAGGATTGACCTGGGCCAACCCTGACAACTGAAACTTAGAATTACTAATGCTTTCTTTTCCAAATCATATTAACATCATCAGCCCAAGGCACTGTTCACAGAACTTAGTTTAATACAAGCAGGTCAAAATGTTTCCCCTCCTAGAGAGCAACCCTCTCATTAAGCAGCAACAGTGCCGAATGAGGGCCTGACCACAACTGATCCTATATTATTTTTCCTTTAGTTTACCTCTACAAAGCCATAACATTTTCTGTATTTCTCTAAGATGTCCTTAACTCTTTGTGTCAATGGATCATAGATTTGAGAACTGGAGAGGACCTCTGAGATCCATCAATTGCCATGCTCTCACTTCACAGGTGAGGAAATTGAGGCCCAGAGGGTCTTAGGTAGATATTGAAACACCAGTTCTCTGATTCCAGATCTAGCACTGAACAGTTATCATATTTCCTCCCTTCCAAAGGAGAAACCAATATTTTCCCTTTTTAATATTTTGGAGGCTGGAAGAGTGTTGTAAAATAGAAAATGTTGATTATATAAAATTTAAAATGTTTTTGCACAAATAAAACCAACATAACTAAAATTATAAGGAAAGCAAAAAATTGGAGGAGGGGGTAATTTTGTAACATGGATCTCTGATAAAGGCCTCATTTCTCAAATATATAGAAAATTGAGTCAAATTTATAAAAATACAAGTCATTCTCCAACTTACAAATGATCAAAGGATATGAACAGGCAGTTTTCTGACTTAGAAATCAAAACTATCTATCATGATATGAAAAAAATGCTCTAAATCACTATTGATCAGAGAAATGCAAATTAAAACAGCTCTGAGGTACCACCTCATACCTATCAGAGTGGAGAATGAGATAAAAAAAGAAAATGTTGCATATTGAAGGTGATGTGGGAAAACTAGGACATTGATGCACTGTTGTGGAGTTGTGAACTGATCCAACCATTCTGGAAAGCAATTTGGAATTATGCCCAAAGGGTTATAAGACTGTGTATATCCTTTGATTCATCAATACCACTGCTAGATCTATATCCCAAAGACATCCAAGAAAAGGGAAAAAGACCTATATTTATTTAATATTTATAGTAGCTTTTTTGTGGTGGCTAAGAATCAGAAATCAAAGGGATGCCCGTCGATTGGGGAATGGCTAAACAAGCTGTCATATATTAATGTAATTGAATATTATTGTGCTATAAGAAATGAGAAGCAGGATGATTTCAGAGAAACCTAGAAAGACTTCCATGAACTGATGCATAGTGAATAGAACCAGAAGAATGCTGTACACAGTTAAAAAGCTATGTTATTTGATGAACTGTGAATGACTTAGCTATTCCCAGCAATATGATGATCCAAGACAACCCCAAAGGACGAATGATGAAGTGTATTATCCTCCTCCAGAGAAAGAACTGATGTTGACTGAAGGCAGACTGAAGCATGTTAATTTTCGCTTTCTTTCTTTCATTTTTTTCTTCATTCGAGTCTTATACAAAACGACTAAAATGGAAATGTTTTATATGATTGCACATGTATAGCCTATATCTGATTGCTTACTGTCTCAGGGAGGGGGGAGGGGAGGGAGAGAGGGATAGAATTTGGAGTTCAAAACTTTAAATAAAAATGTTAAAAAATTTTGGGTGGGGGCGAAGATTGTGACCAGGGCATGTTAAACACACACACACACACACACACACACACACACACACACCACACCCCTTTACCTATCAACAACAGCTACCACTTAGGTAGTGCTTACTATACGATAGGCACTGTGCTTTACAATTATTATGTCATTTAATGGTCACAACAACCCTGTTAGGTGCCATTGGTATCCTTATTTTATAGTGGAGGGAACTGAAGCAAACAAAGGTTAAGTGACTTGCCCAGGATCACACAACTAATAGGTGTCTGAGGCTGGATTTGAACTCAGGTTTTCCTGAATCCAGGCCTGACTCCAGCTCTCTATCCACTGTGTCACCTACCTAACTTATTGAAGTTATTTGCAGTACTAGTCCTACTCATAGCCCAGTATGCTGTCTGTCTGCTCTGAGGAGCCATCAGAAGACTTTGGTCTGGATCATAAAAGTGATTTCTCCCCACCCCTGCCCCAGCTACATATCCCTAAGGGAAACCAAAAAGGTTTAAAGTCTGAGGGCCAAAAACGAACCATACAATCAAAACGTCAGCTTCTGTTGCTGTTTAATAGTCTCTCGCAGAAAAAAAAAAAAGGCTGAAATAAAAAACCCCAAAGGAAATGGGATGCTAGCCAAATCTAACCCAAACTGACAATTAGCCATGGTGGGCGTGGTCCATAATTGTTTCTTTAAGCCTGCAGATTCTAACTATTATTGTTTTCCCAATCCATGTGATAAAGTTAATAAGCTATTGCAAATAGTTTATCAAGCAAAATGTTATTTTCTTAGCAGCAGTGGATACAAAATGCAGATTAGCCATTTATTAAAATTGAAACTGATGGGGATGGTATACTCCAGGAACTATCCCCAGTAAAATAAGCTTTGCCTGTTAATATTTTTATGCTATCATAAATGGAGGCTCTTTTGAGAGGTGTGGGGTGGGGGGAGGAGGATTGACCTTTAAGTTAAACACAGACAAATCATGTTTCCTAAGATATTAAATTCCATCCTGGAAATTTGATATGCTTCATCCTGCTAAGAAACTGATATGGATACCAAAAGATGAATACATAAATATTTCTAGTTTCCATTTTCTGCTGGCAGAAAATGTTGGTGATTATTAAGGGCAGAAGAGTCACTTTTGCTAAAATTACTCTCAAAACCACTTCCTTTGAAGATATATTATACAGTGCAGGCCAATGCTCATTGCAAAAGGCATCTGTGCAGAATTGCTAAAGAATCTATCCATGTGCGTGTGTGTGTGCTCATGTGTGCACACACGCAGCTTACTTCTAATCATCTACTCTATATTGCTCACCAAGAAGCTCTTCTGAATTTATAGAAAATGTTGCTTTGAGGGAGAAAAAAGTTTAGCAAGAAATATAATGGTAATTAAAGATTAGTAAACAATGATCAAATTTGCAGAGAAGCCAGCATCGGAGTCCATGGTTTTTAAGATACCAGTCAACTTGGAATTTCTCTGATGCTAAACCACTACCCCTCTCTAGGCCTCAGTTTATCCACTATAAAATGATGGAGTTGGATGACTTTTAGGATTCCTTCTAGTTCTAGTATGTTTTGATTCAAGGTCATAATACTGCAAATGAGCAAGTGAAAACAGGAGGATGACAATAGAACAAATGGCAGTGTGTGGAGCAGGAGAAAAATCATAATTTCAAAACCTAAAAGGGCAACTGAGACATAATTTCTTTTCCAGATGTAATTGCTCCAGAGTCTTCCATTACTAAGTCAGTCTCCCATGGGAGTCACCTGATTTTGGTCTTTCTAGTCCTTATCCCAATAACCCACTCTATTCCTTCTATGTGTGTTCTCTCTCTCTTTCTCTCTCTCTCTCTCTCTCTCTCTCTCTCTCACACACACACATACTCATAGATGGGTAACAGTTCCAGAGGGGCCACAAGAAACCACCTGATTCAAACTCCACTTTTCAGCCAGATGAATATCAAAATCAGAGCTTCTTACTCTAGACTCCCTGACACCTAAAGGCTCCGTGGGTAGATTTCAGAGGATCTGTGACTTTGGAGAGGAAAATAAAATCACATCTTTATTTTCACTGACCTCTAACTGAAATGTGGCATTTCCTCCAATTATTTTAAAATATTATTCAGAAAACAAGTCCACATACTTCATCAAACTGCCAAAGGGGTTCAGGATAAACCAAAAAGGTAGGAATCCCTGAATCGTCCAGAATGGATTGTGACCTATTTGTTCCTTTGGTGTCTAGTTGAGAATTTTGTCACCACAGTGGTCAGGAAGTTCTAACTGAAATCTCACCTGATCTAATTTAAGCCAGCTCTCTTATATTCCATCCTACATGAATGTGGAGAATAGTTGATGAGCAATCCTATGTCTTTGCTGCCCCTTATTCTTTCAAAACCTTTCCCTTCCCTAATCCATCCTACATCAATGACTTTAACTTTTCTATCTCTTGGATCACCTTTCTTACATTTTTCTAGACCCTCTGCTATTTCTCTGTATCTATTTGAAAGTGGGGTGATCAGAACAGGACCCAATATCCTAATAAGGGTTTGACCAAGCCAAGGTGTAAAAGAAATCAGATTATTTCTCAGCTTCTTCAAGACACGTTTCTTTCAGGTTAGTGCTCTGCCAGAATTCAGTTGTCGTGACTGATCACATCATCAGGGGTGATCTCTTGTTGTTTGTTCAGCCTTCATTCTTGAAGAGGACCCATGACATCAGGAGGGTGGTGTTTTGACTTGAAAGTCAACTGGATTTAACTGAGGCAGGGCTGTACAAGGCATCAGCTTCACTCTCTCCTCCAGAGTCATCAGAGTCCAGTAGCAAAATACTGGTCAGCTTGACTACCGACAGCCACAGATGCAGTGGGGGACCTTGGCCTTTTTAAGCTAAGGTCTTTCCCATATCTCAGTTTGTCTGAGGCAACACCCATTCAGTGATTAAAGGCTAGGTAAGAATTGAGGCAAAAGATGGCCTACTCTGCCTTCACAAAAGAATCAACCCGGGAGGGAGAAGACCCTCAGAATTTCTGCAGTGGTGATCTGACAATGGAAATAGCCAGGGTTTCATGGTCTAGTCTGATCTATATAACAGCAAAGTCAAGGGAGGCTGTTGGAGAGGATGCAACTATACAATCCAAAAGTTAATACTATGTGGTAGTGGAGCCATGGAACTGTTCCATACAACTCTGGTCCTTCCAACTGTAAGACAATACACAACACCATTGTGTTAGAAGACTGCAAACATTGTGAGATAAAATAAATGTCGTTACAGATAAGAATTCATAGGATTAAGGAAATTTTATCAAGAACAAGTAAAATGGAAAAGGTTTATCCACTCCCCTTGTTATGAGTCCTCTCCCCAATTCCTGGTTCTCCTAACCCAGACATTTACATGTTGTGCACTGATTCCCTTCCCCCTTCATCAAAATCGGCAATAGCCTAGCTCTTGAGAAGGAAATTATTGACCAAAATAGTTCCCATTAAGGTGTTAATCAAATGAACCTGGGTAGTGCATAGGGTGCTGGCTTTGGAGTCAGGAAGATCTGGGTTCAAGACCTGCCTCTGGGTTTGGGACTAGTTGAAGGATCAAGGGAAAGTCACTTAACCTCTAGCTTCTCCCTGTCAACTGTAAGACTATGTTATGGCTAAAGTGGGTAAATACACTAGGAAAGAAAGTTTCTAACTTTAAATGGAATTGCATTTCAAGACTTCCACCCCAGAATAGGCATTAACCTTTGCTTTAAAATATTGTCTGGGACAGCTAGGTGGTTCAATGGAGTCACAAAGACTCATCTTCCATAGTTAAAATCGGTCCTCAGATGCTTACTAGCTGTGTACAAGTCATCAGATTCACTCTCTCCTCCAGAGTCATCAGAGTCCAGTAGCAAGATACTAACCAGGATGACCAGCTATGGCCTCTGCTGCAGGCTGTGTGACCCAGGGCAAGTCATCTAACTGTTCTGTTTGCCTCAGGTTCCTCACCTGTAAATTGAGCTGGAGAAGAAAATGGCAAACTATTCTAGTATCTTTACCAAGAAAACCCCAGATGGGGTCACAAAGAGTCTTATACAACTGAAAATACTGAGCAACAATGAAATATTGTCTAACTTTTACCACGTCTCCTTCATAAGTGCTCCAACCTATATTAATCCCCCCCTTGACATGATGAAGTCCTATACCATCTATCACTCATTTTAACACTCACTGAGATTCTGAGTTACTGGCAAATGGAGCAAAGCACTCTCTTGAGCACAAGAAATGTGGGCTCTAGGCCTGGCTTTGCCACTAGTGAGTTATATAATCTTGGGCAAAGCGCTTTCTATCTCCAGGGTCACAGTAGGTGATCTCTCAGGTCCTCTCCAATTCTAACATTCTACGATCCCATACATAGAGATCTCATTGCCCCCAAGACCCAACTAGACTACGAATTCCTGAAGAGCAAGAGCCATGTTTCCATATCACCACCCTGGTACCTGAAATAATGGTTTGTATCTTTTCTTTCCTTCCTTCCCACCTCCTCTTTCTCCCCCACCCATAACTTTGCTCTCTCTCTTTTCTTTCTTTCCTTTTTCCTTCCGTCTTTTCTTTCTTTCCCTTCCCTCCTTCCTTCACCTCTCCTCTTAACAGACACTCCGTCAATACTTAGAACATGATTGTCTAAAGACTAAACTTACATAGAGTTAAATGGACAATAGGACCTTGACCCAACACAGTTTGATTGTAATGGTGGTATTTCATGAAGAGCCCTGTACAAAAGACTATTTGAGACAAAGAGTTACAGAAATATTGTGAATACTTAGATGCTACTTTGCACCTTTCTTATGTTTTTATCATGCATAATTCTGTCTTGTTGTTATCTGTGTATCTGTTATTTTTCTCTACTAGACTATAATCTCCATGAAAGCAAGGAGCATGCACAATAGGAACTCAGCAAATGTTTATTAAATTAAATTTAATTCCTAATGTCTTTCATATCATGATACCTAGGTATTCCACTTATGCCTGACATTTTTTTACTCTATTTCATTTAACTCACTCTCTCTTATGTGGAACCAATAAACATGTTTCCCCCACCCCCTATTCCTTCCACAAAACTCTTTTCTTCTTTCAAACTTATTCAACTTTTCTCTCCAAAAAAGTTAACCAAACTCAGTTCCATTGACTTCCATCATGATAGTACCTCCCTTACCATTTGGGTATGCATCTGTTACACTTTCCATTCCATGGTTACAGTCTTTTCTGAGGCTGCTTTTGTTATTTTCACAGAAAAACCACTATAGGACATAAAAATTGTCATGGGCTGAGGTGATCAGGAAGAGGTTATTGAAGGGATGGAGTTTTAATTGACCTTTGAAGGATGGGTAAGATGGAAGGGGCAACGAGATGACAGAGGGGTGTCCCAGGTACTGGGAGCAGTGTGAAGAAAGAAGGGATGGTAGCACAGTGCAAAGCATTCCAGGTGCTCATAAGTGAACTTGTTTAGAACAGGTTTACATAGCATAGCAATGGGAGCACTGATTGCAGAAGGAGGTTGGGGCTGGATCACCTTAAATGGTCTTAAAAGGTTTTTAAATGTCAGGATTAGGGATACAGACATTATTTAGCAGTTAATGGGCAGCTAGTGAACGTTTGGGGGCCAGAATGTAGTTCTTTTAAGAAGACTTCATCTGGTAACGATGTACAAGAGAGGCCAGAGGGGAAAGACACTGACAATAAGGACACTGGTTAGAGGATACTAGCCCTGAAGTGATTGAAGAACTGGAATTTCAGAATACCTGGAAGGACAAAACAAATTTGTGTCCATTGACATGCCTGGTCTCTCTAGCGTTAAGTATCATAATGTCAATGCCTTATATTTAGGACCATAGAGCAGCTAGAGCTGGAAAGGATCTCATAGGCCATGAAAGAACTGAACTATTGTAGTGGTGGTCAGACTGAAAACGAAGGGCTGGATCCAAGAGTCATCACATCAGCCTTTGGCCCTTTATATCACTATAGTCTTTCTGATGTGTTCTATTCCACCTAGTACCTTGTAATACTCCTCAAAGCAGGACTGTGTTTTATACCACACTGTAGATCGTCAATGAGCATCTGATGATGACTCTGATGATTATGATGGTAATAATAATGAAAGAACTGAAAAAGTCTTGGTGACTGATTAGATATGATGAGGGATAGAAGGGGATACAAATGACTCAGGTTTCAAAGCCGGTGCTTGGGAGAGCGGGAATACCATGAAAATCAGAAGGGGAAAAACTGATGAGTTTCATTTTAGACATAGTGAGGTTGGGTTGGCAGTAGAACACTGAATGAGATGAATCCAACAGGAGGTTAGAAATATAGGACAAGATCTCAAGAAATGGTCAGTATCAGACATGTAGCTATGAAATCATCCCCAAGTACAGGTAATCAGTTGTGGAAGTGGATAAGAGTTCCAGGGCAAAAGGAGAGAAAAGCACAGTGCTATGCCTTAAACTTTGGGGGATACCCAAGGAAGAGGAGAAATAGGAATCAGTAAAGGGAAAGGAAATGAATTCTAAGCTTGATTTAACTTTAAGGAAGCCTACAGAGGTTAATTAAGAAATGTTAGTACAGTTAGCCAACTGTATTTTAATGTCAGTACTCTGATTGAAGGGGAAGGCTTTCTCTTTTGAAGGAAGAAAATTAATCCCTACTGATTGGAAAAGGATCATCACAGGGAATTTGGGTTAGGGATATTTATACACCTCAGTCCACAACAAAACTTAGAATAGAAGCTTGTAATCCCCGAGTGTTCCCTGGAAAGAATAATGTACAAAACTGTTTGCATAACAAATGAGGAACTCCACTGAAGGTCAAGGGTGACAGATGTGCTGGAGGCAGTCTATTATGCAAAAATATTCAGGGAAAGTCAGGTATCAAGAATGACAGAAAATAGATAGACCACCTAACTAACAAAGTCCCTTTAGTCCAGCAACCCATTGGATCAGGAGCTGGGGATTCAGGTGGACAAGCCATGATTGGATTATTTCGACAAAGATGGCAAGTGTAGGATGATTGATTCTGGCATTCATGAGATCCGTGCTCCCATCACGCCAAGCAATGACAATTTCAAATAGAATATTCATGTGTGGTATAATCATAATAGACCCTTCTCTCTTACATACTCACTTTTTTCCACCTCTTGTCATGCCATATGACCTAGCAAGACAGTATTTCCATTATGCACAAGGAGAGAGACTATGAAGTCAAACAAAATGAGAACTGGAAGAGTCAAGAAGAAAATGCCAGGCCTTCTTTGATAAATTATAAGTAAGTGGTTAAAACTTCCTACTGAAAATCTCAGAAAAAAATTACCTATAAGGGCAAGGAGTACCTATAAGGCCAAGGAGCCACATGTACACCCCAAAGGACTTTTAAATCAAACAATCTATTTAGGGAGAACTGTTTAAATCTCAAATTTAATACTACCTCGTGACCTTAAGAGATGTTGCAACCTGCTCAGGCCTCATCTGTAAAATAAGGAGGTTGGATTAAAGGTACTCTGAAGTTCTTTCCAGCTTTGGACCTATGAGCCTTTGATCCTAAGTTCTATAGTCTGGGACATAGTTATCCACATATAAAGGAAGATTTGTTTTCTGGAATCATGTATGTAGATATAACCTTTATTTTGGAGGTAGGTTACCTGGCTGCAGACATAAAGAAAGGAAATAGTCTCACCTTGCCTATAAAATAAAACCTATAAAATGATAGCAATAACACATTTTTGCCTGTGTTCCTTATTAAAGACTTAACTCCAGGGCAAAGATGGGCCTTGTGCTTCCACTGTCCCTTCCCACAAAACCTCATTCAAATTTAGGGGATGCATAAATGCTACTAATTAGGTACCCAGAGCAGGTAAGATAGTTATTGGGCCAGTGCTTTCTTTTTTTTTTTAATCATTCATTTTATTTTATTTTATTTTATTTTTGATTAGGGACAGGGTTTATTGGTCAATTTTTTTTAATTTAAATTTATTTATTTAACATATTTGGTTTTCAGCATTGATTTTCACAACAGTTTGAATTACAAATTTTCTCCCCATTTCTACCCTCCCCCCCACTCCAAGATGGCTTATATTCTGGTTGTCCTGTTCCCCAGTCAGCCCTCCCCTCTATCACCCCCCTCCCCTCTCATCCCCTTTTCCCTTCCTTTCTTGTAGGGCAAGATAAATTTCTACGCCCCATTGCCTGTGTATCTTATTTTTTAGTTGCATGCCAAAAACTTTGTTTTTGAACATCTGATTTTAAAACTTTGAGTTCCAAATTCTCTCCCCTCTTCCCTTCCCACCCACCCTCCCTAAGAAGCCGAGGAATTCAACATAGGCCACACATGTATCATTATGTATAACCCTTCCACAATACTCATGTTGTGAAAGGCTAACTACATTTTGCTCCTTCCCAACCCATCCCGCTTTATTGAATTTTCTCCCTTGACCCTGTCCCCTTTCCAAAGTGTTTGTTTTGATTACATCCACCCCCATCTGTCCTCCCCTCCATCATCCCTCCACCTTTTATTTTTTTTTATCTTCCTCCCTCTTCTTTCCTGTGGGGTAAGATACCCAACTGAGTATGTATGGTATTCCCCCCAGGCCAAATCTGATGAGAGCAAGGTTCACTCATTCCCTCCTCACCTGCCCTCTTCCCTCCTCCCATAGAACTGCTTCCTCTTGCCACCTTTACACAAGATAATCCACCCCATTCTATCTCTCCCTGTCTCCCTCTCTCAGTATGTTGCTCTCTCATCCCTTAATTTCATTTTATTTCTTTTAGATATCTTCCCTTCATCTTCAACTCACCTCTCTCTTTTACATATATATATATAAACACATATATATATATACACATACATACACATACATACATATACACATAGATATATACATACATACACATTCACTTATATATACATAAACATATATATATATATATATATATATATATATATATATATATATATATATATATATATATATATATATATATATATATGCGTATTCCCTTCAACTACCCTAATACTGAGGTCTCATGAATCATACACATCATCTTTCCATGTAGGAATGTAAACAAAACAGTTCAACTTTAGTAAGTCCCTTGCAATTTCCGTTTCTTGATTACCTTTTCATGCTTCTCTTGATTCTTGTGTTTGAAAGTCAAATTTTCTATTCAGTTCTGGTCTTTTCACTGAGAAAGCTTGAAAGTCCTCTATTTTATTGAAAATCCATATTTTGCCTTGGAGCATGATACTCAGTTTTGCTGGGTAGGTGATTCTAGGTTTTAACCCTAGCTCCATTGACCTCTGGAATATCGCATTCCAAGCCCTTCGATCTCTTAATGTAGAAGCTGCCAGATCTTGGATTATTCTGATTGGGTTTCCACAATACTCAAATTGTTTCTTTCTGGCTGCTTGCAGTATTTTCTCCTTGATCTGGGAGCTCTGGAATTGGGCAACAATATTCCTAGGAGATTTCTTTTTGGGATCTATTTGAGGAGGCGATTGATGGATTCTTTCAATTTCTATTTTGCCCTGTGGCTCTAGAATATCAGGACAGTTCTCCTTGATAATTTCTTGAAAGATGGTATCTAGGCTCTTTTTTTGATCATGGCTTTCAGGTAGTCCAATAATATTTAAATTATCTCTCCTGGATCTATTTTCCAGGTCAGTGGTTTTTCCAAGGAGATATTTCACATTGTCTTCCATTTTTTCATTCCTTTTGTTCTGTTTTATAATATCCTGATTTCTCATCAAGTCACTAGCTTCCACTTGCTCCAATCTAATTTTTAAAGTAGTATTTTCTTCAGTGGTCTTTTGGACCTCCTTTTCCATTTGGCTAATTCTGCCTTTCAAGGCATTCTTCTCCTCATTGGCTTTTTGGAGTTCTTTTGCCATTGGAGTTAGTCTGTTTTTTAAGGTGTTGTTTTCTTCAGTGTATTTTTCAGTATTTTTTGAGTCTCCTTTAGCAAGTCATTGACTTGTTTTTCATGGTTTTCTCGCATCCTTCTCATTTCTCTTCCCAATTTTTCCTCTACTTCTCTAACTTGCTTTTCCAAATCCTTTTTGAGTTCTTCTATGGCTGGGATCAGTTCATGTTTTTCTTGGAGGCTTTTGTTGTAGGCTCTATGACTTTGTTGTCTTCTTTAGGCTGTATGTTTTGGTCTTCTTTGTCACCAAAGAAAGAATCCAAAGTCTGAGACTGAATCTGGGTACGTTTTCGCTGCCTGGCCATATTCCCAACCAGCTAACTTGACCCTTGAGTTTTTCAGTGGGGTATGACTGCTTGTAGACTAACAAGTTCTATGTTCCACGTTTGGGGGGGAGGTGTCAGCTCTGTCAGACCCGCACTACTCCTTCCCCAAGAACCCCCAGTCCAGACTGGGCTTAGATCTTCAGCAGGCTGTTGCACTCCTGCTCTGATCCGCCACTTAATTCCTCCCACCAGGTGGGCCTGGAGCAGGAAGTAACAACAGCTGTAGCTGCCCCACCTCCGCTGCCCCCGGGGCTGGAAGCCGAACCACGAACTCCTTCCACTCCCACAGCTTTTCCCACTAACCTTCTCCGCAGTCTTTGGTGTTTGTGGGTCGAGGGGTCTGGTAGCTGCCGCAGCTCACATATTCAGGGCGCTAGGGCCCCCTCCGCCCAGCTTCTGGTCTGGATGGTCCACGCCGCACAGGCTGGGCTCTGCTCCACTCCGTTCCCAGCTCCCAGCTCCCAGCTCCGTGTGGAATAGACCTCACCCAGAGACCATCCAGGCTGTCCTGGGCTGGAGCCCTGCTTCCCTCTGCTGTTCTGTGGGTTCTGCCATTCTAGAATTGGTTCAGAACCATTTTTTATAGGTTTTTGGAAGGACTTGGGTACGGAGCTCACTCTAGTCCCTGTTTACCAGCCGCCATCTTGGCTCCGCCCGGGCCAGTGCTTTCTAAAATGTGCCTTGTTACTTGGTTACTTTTCACAGACGTCTAAAAGCCAACTTCAAATTCTTTCCTGCTTGAAAGTCGTCATTCTCTTGCCTCCACAAGAATTACCAAGGCTTTTTGGTAACCACTCTCTGCTCCCTGATCCTCCTTTCCAAGCCATGATTCTGCCTTCTTTCCTCAAAGCATATTGCCTCCAATCTTCCTTTCCTGTGGTCTCCACTATATGACAGACACTCTTGTCATAGCTCAGGTAAAGTGCATTTTCCTTAGTTTCAATGATTCTTAGCCCTACTTGGAGGATATGCCAATTTTAGTTAATTAGGAAGTGAATTTTCACTTCCCAACTTTGCCCAGTGATTGAAAAACAAAACAAACCAAAAACCTCATCACACAACTGGAAAATACATGTTGATGTGTAACACGAACAACTTCCCAAATCATCTTGATAGGAAATGTGCCATATTTGGGGGGGAAATGACATTGTTTTGAGGGGGTCATTATTATCCAGTGTTCTCTAAGATTAATTGGTTCTGTCTAAAAGAGTAATTTAAATTGCAGTGGGTGAAAATGATAAACCTGCACTAATTCTTTATTCCAAATCTCCCTGGATCAAGGCCATTATTTAAGACAAGATGGCACTATTTGCCATTATTGTTGTATTGGTAATAGCTTTGTCTGAACACCCAGGTACAATACTGATAAGCATCTCGATGGGACCTACAGTAGAAAGATATCACGGTTACAATAAAAAGGTTCAGTTGCCAAAAGTTATTTGCACTCAACTAAGTAAAAAAACTAAAATGTAATTTTGTCCTGAACTTAGAAGAGAATAGTGTTTTTAGCCTGTGACATGGCAGTTCAGCTATTTTCAAAGGATTATTACTGACAGGGACTAATAAGCCAAAACAGTTCAACTGTGGTGGGGTGCAGAGAGGGTTGACCTTGGAATCAGGAAGACCTAGGCTTGACTCTCACCTTGTGTAAATTGTCATTAACCTTCAGTTTCCTCATTTGTGAAATTGGAACTATAATACCAGCTACCTCATAGGGTTGTTAAGGATACCAGGTGAGACAATGTAAACCTTTTAAACCTTGAAGCCCCATGAGCTATTATGAACTTGAGTTACACAAGACTTCAGTTACATTTTGTTCAGCATGCACATTAACCCAAAAGGGAGAGTGAGCCGCCTTTTACTTGAAAGAGCTAACTGAACCTCACTTAAGTATATTTTGATTAAACACCAACAGATCTGATAATAAATATCTAGTCCCCTGAACCAACAACACTACCACAGTGCCATAAAAGCGATACATTCATTTAGCATGTCTGAAAAATAAGTGATCACATGGGGTAAAAAATGGCCTCACAGTTTGAAAGCCTTTTTTTCTATCTTAGCTCTGATCTATGCTAAAATATTAAACTGTATTTAATCTATCAAAAGTTTGATTTCTTAGAATTCTAGTAACTAGAAAATCATTTCACAGAACAGGATTTCCTTGTTTTTAAGAAAGACACAAGGCAAATATGTAAGGCTTACCCCAGGCTGTAATCTAGCTTGTGATTTGCACAGGCACTAATTTTTTTTCTCCTTTCATTTTATTGCAGGACTGATTGAGTTGCTTAAGGATCTGCCCAAGGACATTTAAAAAAAAAAGAAAAGAAAGAAAAAAGGTCTGTCTGAAGGTCTTTACTTGAAGATGAAAGAAACAGCCTTTCTTAAACAAAGTTTCACAAGTGTTTCCCATGAATCCTTTGGCATTTTCCCTTTATTTCTTCACAAGGAAGTATTTCCTGCCAAAAAAGGGAAACACCAGGATTGCTGACATTTGTGGCATGTGCTCCCTACCACTTGTGATGCTTTGTGATTTTAGGAGTAAACTACTGACCTATGCTTGATATTGAATCTTCAGAGGAAATGGGTGTCTGAGATTTGTTTGGTTGTTTGCTTATTTTTTGCATATTTTAATACCTCAGTCACACTGGGATCTCATAGTAGTTAAGTACTCTTTAAAACATGATGGTACAAATCTGTTCCTAGTCTATCCACACCTCCTCAAGCTACGTGACTCTCCTTCCTTTCCCCCTGCAACTCTTCCACAGTGGGGCCTGGCTCTACATTTCTTGACAATCTTGGGCTATCGATAGGTACATTCAAGTTTCCCAAGAGTCACAAACCACTCTAATAAGCAAGCATTTCCATAGCTCTTTGAAATTAGTAAAGCACTACAGATATTATCTCATCTGATCCTCACAATAACCTTGGAGGATAGGTGCTATTAATATACCCATTTTACAGAGGAAGAAACTGAGCTAGACAGAGGCCAAGTGCCTTGTCCTGGGTAACCCAGCTAGTAAGTGTCTTGGGCTGGAATTGAAATCAGGTCTTCCTAACTCCAGGTCCAGTGCTCTATCCATTGTACCACTTAAATGTCTAGTTATATGACCAGCTTACTTACTTTTTTAGCCGTGCATCTTTCTGATGAGATCCTTTATGCTGGTGTTCCTGCACATGTCCTTGTTAATAATATATTGCAATCTGCTCTTGCCCACCAAGTGCATCTTTACCCTTCCAGTGGGCCTCCCTCAATAATTCAAAAACTGTAGCATTACATTATTCCTAGCTATACAACATCACTTCAAAAATATCTTTATTGAGAAGATGGAAGCCTTCACCATGCATAGGGAATGCCCCTACAAAACCAGTGAGTGTGTGGCAAACACCTTTGGAGACAAGATGTTTTCCTGTTACATCCCTCACTTGATTTTAACAAATGGAAGGTCATTAAACAAAGTTATCTGTGTTGTCATCTCTCTCAAGGAACCCAACATGATTTCGAAATATCTGTGGGACTCTACCTCGTCAGAATACAGGTTAGAGAGTAACATGTTGCTTTACCAACTCAAAAGCTGCTTTATAGGTGGCAAAAACCAAGCACAATGAGCTTTTGCATTCTCCACATATTTTAGCCAACTACGTGATGGTAAAGATGTAATCTTCTATGGAATGTCATTTACAAAACCATACTTGTTCCTTTATAATACCATCAATAAGCATATCTGCATATTCATAAAGATTTTGTAGTGAAAGAAAAGTAGACATATAGATTAGTAATTACAGATATTTTCTTGGTTGCACTTAAAAAAAATAAGGCCCATGTTTTGTTTTGTTTTTTTTTTTCCAAGCAGTTGGATACACCCTCTCCTCCAGATATCTGAAAGAACAAAACTCCAATGTTTTACAAATGATGTCGCTTCCAGCAGAGATGTCCACTCAAGACATGTGGTCAAGGTTAGCCACTCTTCCCATTTTGTCATTTCTACTTCATGCACCAATCAGGAGCTCCTATGCTAAAGTTCAAGTATAATGACTCCAGTGTCATTGATGAAGAAAATATTCTGTGATAGATATCTTTAAAAACCTTTTTCCCACTTTTCTTCTATTCATTTTTCTCATTCCAGTTTCATCCTTACATACCATTGGGATGATCTGGCTAAGTTCTGTATCTTTTACCGATCTTCCTATTTTCTACTTTTTCCTCCATCAAAGCTTGCTGTTTTATGAGGCAATGCTGCTAATGGTCTTGAACAATCTTCCTCTGTAAGATTTTTCCAACCAGTTCATACTGTAAATCAGCATATCCTTTGTTGCCATATTTCTCGGCTAGGCAAGAAGATCAAGTGTTTTCTATCTCTCTTGGTTCCTAGACTTTCTTAATCTATTCTTTATGGCAAATGGTTTATGTCAATTAAATTTTCTTAGGAAATGAGGATAATCAGCGATGATTTTTATTCATTTCTAATTTTTTTACATTAACATTGTGCTTAAATAAGACAGGTTTATTTGCACAATTGTATTTAATTTACTTATCACAAAACTCCTTTTTTCCTGTGACTTAAAATCTGCCCAAATCTTCAATTCTAAGTAAAACCTTGAAACTCGTTAATGATATAAACCCAATTGGGGTTAAGCGACTTGCCCAAGGTCACAGCTAGTACATGTCAAGTGTTTAAGGCCGGATTTGAATTCAGGTAGGGCCGATGCTCTATTCACTGTGCCACCTAGATGCCCCCTATAAATCCTATTTTAAAGAAAGTATCTTTATAAAATAGAGACTAAATATAGGTATAGATTCTCCAATTTTTTCTCAGATGCCAGAAATGCCATGCACAGTGATTCAGGACTTAGATAAAAAGCCAACCCCACAGAGCCATGTGAAACATCACAGTACCTTTTACATCTTTCCGCCTTTATCTTAAATTCTAGAGCAAGAATGAAGCCTCACATGTCCATTATAATGTCCCATAGCACCTTAGTTGATAAATTGAGTTAAAATAGAAAGGCTTTCAAATACAGAGGTTCACTTAACTCAATGATGCTTAAAATGCATTCATTACTTTTAAAAATGTGTCAATGTATAAGGCTAGTACAAAGTTATTTATTTCCTTCTACTCAGTATTCAAGTAGGGTGAGACTAGATGGATGGTAGTGCCCAAGGCATGGCCTACATTTCCTACTAGAAAAGCTTCCTGTATGCATGGAAAACTGAATCTCAGATTATAACACATGATCCAATCAATTATGCTTTTTTTTCTATATAGCCCAGAAAGTTAGCATGGTACAGTGAACAGGGATGGATGGGCTCAGAGTCAGGAACAGCTGAGTTCAAGTTCTATCTTGAAAATGTGCTGACTGTGCAATCTAGGTAAATCTCTTAACCTGATAGGGTCTCCAAGCAACCCTCTAAAAACAATATGTGCTTAAGTTAATTTGGATATTTATAATAGTCAAAATAACTTATTTACTCAGTCATTCTTAAAACAATATTGCTACTACTGTATACAATATTCCTTCAGTTCTGCTCATTTCACTCTTCATTATAACAAACAAGTCTTTCCATGTTTTCCTAAAATCACTAAGGTCATCATTTCTTAAGACACCATAGCATTCCATCACAACCATATACCACAACTTGTTCAACTCTTTCCCAATTGAAAAGGTTCTTATCTGGGGTAAAAGGAGTTTTTCTCATTGTTGTTGTTGTTCAATTGTGTCTAATTCTTCACTACCCCATTTGGGGTTTTCTTGGCAAAGATGCTGAAGTGATTTGCCATTTCCTTCTTTAGGTCATTTTACAGATGAGGAAACTGAGGCAAACAGGGTTAAGTTGACATACCCAGGGTCACACAACTAGTAAGTGTCTGAAGTGAGATTTTATTTCAGAAAAAATGAGTATTCCTAACTCCATGCCTGATGCTCTATCCACTGTGCCATCTAGCTGCCCTGCTTCTTCAAGCAATCCTCTAAAAACAAAATATGGCAGAAAAGATTCTTACCTCACATAAAGGGAGTTTACTCTTTAGAGGGATCCTTCTACCAAATAAATTAAAGGTTCAATCCTTACACTATAAAACTCATCCACATGTTGTTTTGTCTCCAGGTCCTAAGCACAAATTTTGCCATGTGAAAAATAACCAAGCTAAGCGTATGTTGGTAAACGTGTAAAACCAGCACTCCCTCCCAAAATATAGACACAATTTTAAGGTTAATCTCCATTATTAACATTTTATCACTTTAAGTCAACAAAATATTCATCCAAGCCCTGGTTCATAGTATTTGCTGATTTCATAGGCATAAATACTCTACTGAAAATTTAACAATAGACTTTCAGCATCTGGTTTGATCTGGCTCCTGGATACCTGTGAACTAAATCCTAAAATGCTTTCTGGGAAGTTTTTGGCATATTAGGGAAGCAGCATACCAGAGAATTAAGAGCCCTGGTATTGGATTCAGAAGGCCTTGGTTCAAGGCCTAGTTCCATAATTTTGTACAACCAAAACTGAATCTGCTTCGTCATGTGAAAAATAGAAATGACACCTTCCCTGCCTACTTCATCAAAGCTGTACCTTGTCATTGTCAAGTGTCATATAAATGTGAAATAGTATCACTTTACATAACAAGGCCATTTTTATTACTGATTTCCTTTAAATATAACTGCAACATGGAGAATTGTTTTCTAAGGAATAAGATTTCCTAATAGATGGTGTGGTCACTAAAAGGGAACGAGTCAACTCAAATGGATCAGGAAAAGACCAGATTGATTTTAAAAACTGGAATGACTTTGTAAATTAAATTAAATGTAAAAACGATGAATTGTTCCCTTGTTAACTGACACTTTGTGATTGCCCAAGAACATGGATGGAAAGAACTCATAAGCCTCATGTCTCTCTAACCTGGTCTCTCTCAATCATTAACCTCTTCAGATAGAAGGGTTGTCTTAAAATTTGATTCTTATCTTTCTAGGAAAAAATCCATTAAAATATTATATTGGTCTGCCTCACCTTGGCAAAGGTAATCTAATAATCAGTTTCCTGTTTACACTTATGTTATCAATCACTGACAGTATTAAATATCACCTTTACTTTTAGTCGTATATTCTACAGGATATTTAACACATGTTTATTTGATAGCTTAAAATAGTACCATACACAGTATAAAAATAGGAGAAAAGTTTTCAAGTTTACATGAAGCCCTGACTTCAAGCACCATTTCCAGCCTGGAAACCTATGAGGGGGAGAAGACAGGAAGTATTTGAAGCCCCAGGAACTTGTTGATTAATCACTTTATTACATTTCAAAATAGAAGGTCACCACTTCATACCTCTGAGTTTGCAACTGGCACAGAAAACCTCCACTTTAGGAATCTAGTTATGATTCTTGCTTCATGAAATCATTTCTTTGTTGAAAATTATGTGACCTTTCTTTTTCTTATTTATATTTTCCTTGTGATAATGAAGTGAATGAACTAAACAGTGCTTTGGAATGGCAAACCTAAGGGCTGAGATTTTAAGGAAGTGGATGGAGACCAGTATGTCTAGGGACATGTGTCCTGGAGACAACCAAGATAGATGTTACTTTCTTTTGTTAAGGAGCATTTATTAATCATTTTCATGGAAATGGAATATCTCACTCCCTTTATAAAAGAGCAAAAGAGTTGAAACTACTATATTTGCTAACTGTTCTTCCCATTGGACATTAACTACATTCAGTCTTTGGGTGAAATATCAGTGAAATCTTCACTAAAAAAAGAGAGCAAAGTCTGTAGCTAGAAAACCTTATTTTGTTTCAGGCATGTCCACAAATTATTTCCAGTGAAAGTATTTGTGAATGCTTTATTAAGAGAGTAGCCCCAATTCTCTACTTTCCTGTGTGTGTGTGGAATCTAATGGACTTCAGTCAGGATGATCAAAAAACATCATAGCTGATTTGCAACGGGCTTTCCTGGAATTTGCTAACTGAAGGCAGGCCCTGTACATTTCTGAAGGGGTATTTTGGCAGCTAATTTATATCACGTAATATGTGCAAGCACACCACTACCACCACCCCCTTGCAGTTTCAACTTGTAGGCCTACAAGAGAGATGTAACATTCCAGGAATACCATCAGGAATCAAATAAGAAGGCAGATGGAAAAGGAACACGTCAAAGGTGAAGCATGTTTTCAATCAGCCCCTGCAGAGGATTCACGTTGGAATGTGCCCATTGTGCAAAACCCATGGGCCACAAGATTCCCATGGACAATTTTTATGACCTCCATACAATGAAGAGAAAACACCTATGAAATGACAAGTTTACAAGTCTGAGGACAACAGCAACCAGCCATTTTTAACTGATCTGCCATGTCTAATTTAATTGAAGTGGGAGCTAAGGAGGAGTGGTAAACAGAAAGAGGCCAAGGGTACAACAGTATTCTAATTCACATATTTATTTATGCAACTGATTTGACTTTCTTTCAATGTATAAATCACTATTGAATTAGTAATATAGAAGAACAATCATGACCCTATTTGTTGAGAAAGAATACTGTTTTTCATGAATTTTGGGGAAGGGGGGTAAAATATATTTATCATTCTGTGGCAAAATATAAAGGAAATTAGAGTGATTTTGTTTTAAGGTTTTATGGTCCCATTAAGAATATCTCCTTTCTCATAAATACACGAACACACACACACACACACACACACAAATACACATAATTCTACTTCCAATTCCACAAAGCATCATACAGAGCCATTTTTTTTCTTTTTTTTAGTAAGTTTTTATTGATGTATTTCAGTGGCTTTTTTAACGTCACCATAGTTTCCCCTCTCTCCCAGAGAACAATTTTGTTCAGTATTTAAACCTGCCCCTATATAAAGCTGTGTCTACAAAAAATAAAGTAAAATTCTGAAGTCTCTAAATGGCTGAGAAATTCAATCAACACAAATACCCAGTTTTACCTAATTCAGTATATTTAAAAGAAAAAATCATTCTTTACATCACAATCTTTTTTAACTCCTAAATTATTATTAATTCCTTGAACTTTTCCATTCTGTTTAACAGTACAAACATTCCCTAAATAAGATGAACAGCAACACTCACACAGACATTAGTAAATTCCTAGCCACACCAGAGGAAAGGGGCAACCCTGGCAATTCATTCAAACCACAGATTCAGGGGAACCTAGCCAACAGCTGTGGGATGTTTGAAGCTAAAAATTAAATGGAGAGTTACCGTGTATTCTTCTCTTTACTTTAGACAATTGGTCATAGTCCATCAAGATTAGATTAGATGAATTTAGAACTGGTCAAATTGCTAGTTCTGACTCAGTATTACCCTTAGGATAAAATATAAACTCCTCTGGCATTTAAAGCATTAAAACCTGGCTCAAACCTATCATTCCAGATTAATTTCATATTACTCCCCCCTTTAAACACTACATTCTATCCAAACTGACCCACCTGTTGTCCTCTATACACAACATTCCATCTCCTATCTGCATTCCCTTATTGTTCCTTGTTCCTGGAATGCTCTTCCACCTAATCTCCACCTCTTAAACATTCCTTTTCCCTTTCAAGGCTTAGCTAAAATGCCACCTGCATCATGTGGCTTTTCTCGATTCCTCACACTGGTTCCCTCTCAAAATCACATTGCTTTTGTTTTGTATAAATACTGTGCTTACTTATTTGTAAGCAGTTTCCCCCCAGAATATAAATTCACTGAGGGCAGGAACTGTTTGATTTATGTTTTTATATGTAACTATTTCGACGTGTATCTTGATTTGGATTTTGTCTGTTTTGTGAGGCAATTAGGGTTAAATGACTTGCCCAAAGTAACACAGCTAGTAAATGTCAGGTCTCTGAGGCAGCATTTGAATTCAGGCCTCTTGACTCCAGGGCCAGTGCTCTATCCACTGTGTCACCTAAGTGCCCTATATTTTGATGTATATCAAAGCTAACTCAGCACTTCAAACATAGCAGCTACCTAATAAATGATTTCTGAACTGAATTGAATTTACCCATTTGGTTTTTCATTTGCAGATAAAAGTATAATAAACTTTGAGTGTGCATTAGTCACATTTAGGGGGCTATTAACTGTTCTAGTATTTGATGTAATCAGCCCAATGTCAAGAGATAATGTCTTCTCTTCTGGAGAATCTCACTATCTAAAGAACCTTTCTCCATTTTGACTGCAAAAAAGGAGACTTACCATAAAATTACAGGAGAGCAAATAATCCAATTTTCAGAAATAAGGAAGAAAATGGAATCTGACAACAGGATACTAGGGGCAGCTAGGTGGCACAATGGATAGAGTGCTGGGCCTGGAGTCAGGAAGACTCATCTTCCTGAGTTAAAATCTGCCCTCAGACACTTACTAGTTCCATGACCCTGGGCAAGTCATTTAACTCTCTTTGCATCAGTTTCCTTATCTATAAAATGAGCTGGAGAAGGAAATGTCAATCCATTCCAGTATCTTTGCCAAGAAAATCCCAAGTGGAGTCACAAAGAGTTGGACACAACTGAAAATGACTGAACAACCACCATAACAACAACGACAGACTAGTGAGTTTGACTTTAAATCATAGCAACTTTTCAAAACAGATCTAGAAAGGATCACATCTATCACTATCACATCACAAACCATCTTCATGGCTTTATTAGTAATGGATCATGGCCCATTACCCTTATTTTCTTTCTAACAGGGATAAATCAGAGCATCATCGCTTCATATATGTCTTGTCATATTTTTTCTAAAACCACCCCCTAATAATTTTTAATAACACATCAGTATTCCATCAGAATCATATACCACAACTTGTTAAGCTATTCCCTAATTGATAAACAGTTCCTCAAATTCCAATTCTTTGCCACCACAAGGATCTGCTATAAACATATTTTTTGACATATAGGCCCTTTTTCTTTGATATCATTAGATCTATTAGTGGTATTATTGGGTCAAATGGTTGAGCACAGTTCTAAATTATTCTCCAGAAATGGTTGGACCAGTTCACAACTCCACCAAGTTTATTAATGGAACTATTTTACCTCATTGCCTCAAACATTTGTCATTTCTGATAGGTGTGAAGTGGATTTGGGGTACCATATGTCAGGAAGAATATTGATGAGTTGGAGGGCAACCAGGATAGTGAAAGATCTTGAGTTTGTCAGTTAAAGAAACTAGCCTGAAGAAGAGAGGGATCAAAAGAAACATAACCATGTTCAAGTATTTAACTCTGTTTAGCTCTAAGAGCTAGAATTAGGAGCAATCGGTGAAAATTCAAAGAAGAAAATTTAGATGTGCTATAACAACAAAAAAAATTCCTAACAATTAGCACTGTCTAATGGGCTTCCTCAGAAGGTAATAACTTCCTTCCAATTATAGTTCTTTGAGAAAAGGCTGGTAGACCATTTATTTTGCAAGGTCTTCAGTAAGGGATCTTTTTCAGGTATGAGTTGGCCTAGGTAGCTCCTGAGGTCCCTTCAAGCTCTGAAAACATGATTATGGAACTCTTCTTCCATCTTTCATAACAGTTACAAATACCTTTGGCAAACACATATCTTCTTGTTTTAGAAATCTCTTGAGACTCAGAAATACCAGTACCCAAAAAGATCAAAGAAAGAGAAAAAGGATATATGCATACAAAAATACTTATAGCAACACTTTTTTGTGGTGGCAAAGAATTGGAAATTGAGGGGATGCCCATCAATTGAGGGATGGCTGAACAAGTTGTGGTATAGGATTGTGATGGAATACTCTAAGAAATCATGAAGGAGATGGTTTCAGAAAAACCTTGGCAGATTTGTATGAACTGATGCAAAACAAAGTGAACAGGACCAGAAGACCATTGTACACAGTAACAGCAATATTGTAACTATGATCAACTGTGAAAGATTTAGCTACTTTGATCAAAACAATGATCTAAAACAATTCCAAAGACCCACGATGAAAAGAGCTATCCACTTCCAGAGAGAGAACTGATGAACTCTGACTGCAGATTGAAACATACCTTTTTTACCTTTTAAAATTTTTATTGACTTTTTTCCTTTATATTTTGCAACCTGGCTAATATGAAAATATGTTTTTCATGACTTCATGTGTTTAATTGATACATTGATTGCCTTCTCAATGGGCAGGGGAGGGGCAGGAAGGAGAGAAATTGAAACTCAATATTTTTTAAAAAATATTAAAAACAAAGTTCATGTTAAAAAATAAATCTCTTGGAATTAATGAGTGCTTCATCAAAAATATCTGTTTTTCCAAGAAGTCTTATATGTTCTTATTTATTTAAGGGACAAGTTTAAATATATATGGCTGCATTATCCAGAAGCTTCCATTAGTAGATACCTCTGCATAGCTTCAATGTCCACAGTCACAGGTGTGGCTAGCAGCAGATGCAGAAAGAGAAGCCAGAACTGTAAGAAGGAAGAATGTCTGGTATGTCATAAGCACATTGAGAACTTTTGGTTCTATCCTGCCATATTGTTTTAATTACTTATACTCTCCCCCATCCCCATCACACTCTGCCTCTCTAATATGTCATACTTGAGACTCTGATGTGGTAACACTCTAACTGCTCAGTGAAACTATCTCCTCTTCCATGCCACATGGGTTTGAAGGAAATGGAATTTTCTAGGACCAAAGAGGAAGGCTGGGAAAAGAAATAACACAGAGAAACAGCTGTGATGTCTTCTTCACCCAGCTTTACCAAGGGGAAACAACAAAGTTTTCCATAATCCTTACCAATTTCTGCACTAACACCCAGCTATGACTGTCTTCAGCCAGCCCTGCTCTTCTAAGACCAGCCTTTCACAAACAGGCATGCATGTGGAGGGAGGAATTGGTTTGGGGAGTTTTTGTCAGTGTATTTTTTCAGCATTTACTTTGTATTGTATTTAATATAAATTGTTCCTGTTTTCACTATGACTTCAGGTCATATAATAAATTCTGACAGGTCTAAGAAAGGAAAAAAAATATTTTTTTTTATTTTCTGAAGCAACGGAAAGCCAAGAAGATTCTGAATCTAGCAGTCTGGAATTCTGTCGTATGTGCACAGGAAATATCTTGTTGGGGAGCTTTAAAGCAGTATTTTTCTCTACTGAATCCAATACTTTTATATAGTAAGGAAACAATAAACTGGGATTTTTTATTCTCAACAACTTCCTGTCAATTGTGTGACTTTTTAAAAAGTGGTTTGCTATAGAATATGATTTGTAAAAGCCTGCCAATTCCTTTCTCATAAGTTCATAAAGGATGTCCTCAATAAATCTTTAGATTACTCTCATAAAAGTGAGAATGGTAAAGTAAGTATATGGAATTGTTACTTATTAATATTACCTGTCATCTTTTTTGTTAAGTCTGGATTTTCCCCCCAAGCCCTTAGTATTTTCTACTCTTTCATATTTTTGGATAATTAATCCCCCTATATTCTCAAAACTGTATTGCCTACTACATGGACGTCTGCTGAATATACTTGTTCTCATCCAGATGTTCTTTTGTTTTCTTTAGAACCATTTCTACTTCTTCTAAGAGCATGCTGAGGATGAACATTTTGGAGTCCAAATGTAGTGTCTCTACTGTCATTGGTAAAAAGTTTATTTTTTTTAAAAATATCCAAGCTAAAAAATTTTATAGATCTTTTTCACTTTTATCTGTTGTTCTCCCAATTTCACTCATAAATTCCCTCAGAATGACTCTTCTTCATTAATTGAACAAGTATTTGTTTACCACCTAACTTACGTCAGATAGTATCCTTCATGCTGAAAATATAAGGAGAAAAACAAAATCATCCCTGTCCTCGAGCACCTTGTATTCTATTAGACTTTGTTTAGTTAGATATCTTGCCAACCATTATTTTTATTTGTTTTTCTCTCTACTATTTTCCATTATTTTAGTAGGTGATACTACCCATAATCTTCTACCATACTCTTCTGTGAGATCTTGCAAACAAATTTATATTCCTAAGCAATGTGAACCTTGACTTCCACATCCCTTCACTGCAGGGTTTTCAAATATGCTCTGGCTAAAGCAGGTGCTGAGGCTCTTTTGATTTTCTTCTTGTAGTGATTGATTTACATTAGCTAAACTTCCTTAGGAAATAGTAATAATCTTTGTTCATGTCTATATTGTGGGCTATTTTGTATTTTTCCTTGTTCCATGGATTTCTAAAGCCAAAGAACATGCCTCTAAGTGGCCAGATTAATGGTGATGAACCATGCCATACTCAGTTTTACTCGTACCCAAAGAAAAGCAGATAGTCTCCAGTAAGGGCCATATTTATAACATTACTAGAATGATAGAAGCTACCAAAATTCATACTCTTCTAGTATAGCCTTCAAGAACCCAGACTCTCCTCCACATCATGATGATCCGTAAGAGTAGATTTTGTAGAAGCATTTTATCACAGAGAACATAATTTAAATCATTTTCTCCATGTTCTATTTCTTCTTGTTCTTCACAATATTTAATATCATTTTCTACATTGAAGTAAATACTATCTGTTTATATTATATATTTATACTGTATATATATATGCTATGTATACTATATATAGTGTATATATATATATATACTATATGGTGTATATATACTATATATTATATATATATATATGTATTATATTTATACTGTCTGAAGTAAATTGCTATCTGTTTATATTTCCAAACTAGAAGGCATTACTGAGGATAGGAATGAGCTCAGGGAGGTACATGAGCTGTGGACAAATAGGGATATAAGATTTAGAAATTTACATTCAAAGACAACCATAATAAGGGAGATGAACAATGCTGATTCTAATTCAAATGAGATAATATTTGTAAAGGGCTAATCATAGCAGCTGGCACATAGTAGATGATTAATAAATGCTTATTCCATTACCCTTCCATTGGTTCCATGTTGGAACACAGAGAGGAAATGGTCCTCAGGTGAGGAAATTACATGCTCTATTAGTCTCAGTTGCTCGGCAGGACTAATTTTCTTGCCTTACCATTTAAAAATAAATAGGATATTATACTGGGAGCATGATTATTGGGAAGCAGAATTGGTATTAAAATACATAAAATTTTAAGAGGACAAAATTATATCCTAAAAAGATTATTCAGTCTTCATTTTTGTATATACACACACCAAGAATGATGGACAACCTGAGAATCTGACTACAGAAAAAAGCAAACCCTGCCATTTCTTTCATTCAAATAGTTTGTCATAAACCTGATTGATAGCTAAATCAGTGATGTAATAAAACCTGAATCCCCACCCCAAAATGGCCAACCTTATCTGTGTATTAAAAAAAATCAGTCTGCAATTGGATAAATAGCATAGTAATTATATTTTGACCAAAGTTTCCAAAAGTCACCTAAAACAAAATCTCTCATGGTTTCTAAGCTAGTAAATGGAACAGTAGAAAGAAAAATGGATTTAGAATCAGGAAGACACAAGTTCAATTTTAGCCTTAAACATCCCTTTAAAACTCAGCTAGCTATGTGACTATACATAGCATCACATGAGCTTTCTGAGCCCCAGGTAGTTTTCTAATACTTTAAGCTATGGATAATTTATGATCACTGTTGTATTGACCATGTGCAGATCAGCATGAAGGAAGACTATAGACTAAAAGCATTAATTTTAATTGATAACAAAAAACCTTCACAGGACCTGCTTTGCTTGAAGAACCTCCTGAGGCACTCAATTCCATTAATTGTTGGGAATTTTCCCCCCTTAGATCAAGCTTAAATGTGCATATTTTCCAGTTTTCATCCATTTTCATCCTAGTTATATCTTATGAGGTTAAACAAAACAGGTCTAGCTATGGTCTGCATGACAGCCCCTCAAATGTTGAACTGAAAACAGTTATCATGTCTCCCTCCACTCCCCAGTCCACACACTCCCAAATCTCATCTCTAATCTCAACATCGTAGATTCTCTCAAATGATCTTCCTTAGGCATGATCTCAAAGCCTTTCATCATCCTAGCTGCCCTCCTCAGGATATCCTCCAGTTTAATCAATATGCATCCTAAAATGTGCTTCCCAGGACCCAACATAACATTCCAGATGTACCAGTGCAGACTACCATGAACTAGGAGTATCATTTCCCTAGTCTGGGACACTTTGCCTATGCTTATGATCATATTAACATTCTTGGCTATTGTATCACACTGTTGACTTGTATTGGGCTTGTAGTACATTGCAATCTCTGGATCTTTTTCAACAATCCATTTCCACTCTAACATTCTATGCTACCATAATGCTTTTGCTCTATTGAGAGAGGATTGTTCATGTTGGAAGAATGATTGAGCACTGCATTTCTATGTTCAGGCTCCAGAACTTCCTTTAGATTCTATATGAATTTTGTTCAAAAGAAAAGTTATGCCCCTAAACCAAAAAATCAAGAGTAAATGGAACAAAATTATAAAGATTAAGCAGAACATAAATGAACAGAGATGAGAGGACATCCCCAAACTACTCCTTCATGGAGGAAGGAGGTACACAAGTGTTACATATTATACAAGTTTTTTTTGGGGGGGAGGGGATTTTTCAATGTATCATTCAGTTATGCTGACTTTTTTTCTCTTTAAAAAAACACTATTTGTTATGTGAGATGGGTCTCTGGGAAAGAGTGGGGAAGAGATACTTGGAATAATTATAGCAATGTTAAAACAGAAAATATCAATAATATTTTTAAGAGAACAATTAAAAAAAGAAAAATTATGCCCCAGGAATCCTAAAACAAAATAATGAACTTGTCTATTTTTAGTATCTTAAATATATTTAAAATCTTAATCTTAAAAATATCTTAATTTGGGGGAATGGGGGAGGGGAAAAAAGAACAAAGTTAAAAAGTGCACAACAGAGAACAAAAGAAAACACAAGGAAGCAGAGAAAAGATGGACAATTCTCAACACAATGTGTATTATTTGAAATACAGAGTTTCTTGAAATGAAAATTCATTGTTACCTATTTTGAATCCTCTCCTGTGTTCTGCTATGTACATGATGTCCTTTGATTCCTTTCTTACTTTGTATTTAAGTTTCAATATTTAAGTTTATGATATGTTTTTGTTTCTTTTCTCTATTCTGTATTTGTTTTCTGGTAAAATAATTTTTTTTAAAAAATCTTAATTTTTCCTACATCTTGCATTTGCTTCAGTCAACAACTTAGAAAGTCACATTCTGGCAAACAAGGATTCTTTTTGTGTAACCAAAGGAGGCATATTGTTGTGGGAAAAGCATTAGATTTGGAGATAAAGGATTGGGATTCAGATTTGGACTCTACTATTTGTGCCCTGTGGGGCATTTAGTACCCCTCTGGATATCAATGTCCTTAGCTGTAAAATGGTAGAATTGGACTAAAGGATCTCTGAATCTAGCTCTAAATCTATACTACTCAAGCAGTTCTACTCTACTTCCAAGATCATTGACTGTTACAAAAATAACCATATTACAGTAGAGTATCTCTTAAATGTCCAAAGAGTAAATGTTCTAAATTGTTATATCACCATGGTCCTCTACCCAAATCTCTCTATTTGAAAGTTAACAGAAACACAGTAAGTCTAACAAATTATAACTCATATTACTCTAGTAGCCCAAGGCATACAAAGTGTATTTCCTGCAACATCTTGAGAAGGTAAAGTTTTGTTGTTGTTACTGTTGAAGTTTTTAACTTTGTTTTTTGGCCCATACCTGTGACTTCACCAATGTAAGGGACCTTCTCTCAATACGGTGACTTTAATCAACCAGTGACGACCAGCAATTTGTCTCTAATTTCGAAACATAAAGAATTGCCATAGAGAACTAAAAGGCACAGTGACGTCCTGAAGGTCACACAATGAGTGTGCACCAGAATCAGAATTTGTATCTGGGTTTGTCTATCTGTAAATGTGATGCCCCAGCCCCAACTGACTCTTCTGAGTCCATCTGGTACAGGGGAAAGAAAGCAACTTTGAAGTCATAGGACCTGGGTTCAAATCTCATCCTTGAGGTAAATGACCATAATTACCTTGATAAGACACTCAACCTCACTTGGTTTCAGTTTTCTCATTCATAAATTGAAGAAATAGGTAATAATTATTATTAGTAGCCCCCTTTTATTGATGAAACTAAAGTTCAAGAGTAATAGAGGGATAATGATAAATAGTATTTATTTAGCACTTTGAGGTTTCCAAAGTACTTTATAAATATAATGCAACAACATCCCTTAGGGGAAAATGCTATAAATTCCCATTTTACAGATAAAGAAACTAAGGCACAGGCAAGTTAAGTGACTTGCCCAAGGTTACACAGCTAACCCATGTCTGAGGCTGGATTTGAACTTGGGTCTTCCTGATTCCAGGTCCAGTCTATCCACTGTACTACCCACCCACCTTTAATTTCTCCACACTCACACAGCAGCTAATATAGGAGTTAGGACTTGAACCCAGATCTTCTGCCTGCAAGAATAGGGCTGGTGGTGTCACTGTATTCTACTTCCTCTTATCATTTATGGGTTGATGAAGCACCAACTAGTACCATCATCACCTGCAGCATTTTGCATTGTGCCAAGACTTGAAGTGAGTTGTGGTTACCCTTAGAAATCTCCTGTTAAGTTGCAACTGAACTAGAAAGCTGTTAAGAAGGAAATCATCTGTGGTCACCAATAAGCATCCTTTAATCGTGCAGCTAGAACAGAAACCCAGTTAGTCATCGCATGCAAAAATGAACCTAATTAGAAGAATAAAACACCAACTACTGTTTAGTATGGTCCAGTAAACAACTCCCTCTCCAGCAGAGGCAAATGATAGTTATTGCATGCTAATTCTGGAGTTTTAAATATCATTTTCCCTTAGGGCCCTTTTAAAATATGTTGGTTTATCTGTAGGGAGTTGGGGAGTGAACCAAGAAGTGGCATAGGATGTAGAACACCATGGTCCTTTGGGGAATGGACTTGCACTCTGGACTCCTTATAGGGAAAGCTGCAGATATACTCTTCCTCAATTCTGTAGAGCAGGAAAAATCTTAAGGGGACCACAACCTTATTTATATCAAAGCTTTTAGTTAAGAGCCAATGTTTGGGTTTGCTTGGTTAGCTTACAGACAGACTGGCAATGTAATATAACAAAAAGGGAAAATTCATATATGTGAAGAAATGTCAGCTCTACTTTTTACTCCCCCTTCCCCCTCCATTTACAAGCCCAGCTCAGTCACAGAAGCCAAACATGTTCTCAAGAGACCAAGAAATCTGCAGGAGGTGCAATTGGTCAGCTGACTTCATTAGGGTAAGCTGGGATGTGTTCTTATTACTTAAATGCAGCATCATATGGAAATAAACCCACAATGATAAAATTAATGTTAACGATTTCTTTTTTAATGAAAACCAGCTGTACCGTAGCGACATACCATCTGTAATATCTTTGCCGCATATAAGGATGTACTAAAAGTTTCAGCCATATCATGAAAACACTATCCAGAGTTCCAGATGGCCTCTGTTTCTTATGAGCAGTGTCTCCTAGGGGAGAAGCCCTAACACGAAATGCACCAGGGCCCTGACAATCGAATCAAGGCAGTGACAAGAGCTCATGGGGGAAGAGTGGAACTCTTCACCTCTGTCTATGGTAACCTGTCTGTACTGTGTTAAGACATATGCAGCACTAACTGTAGGAAGTTGCAGTGAGCAAAAAGCACTACTGTGTTTGTCCTTCAGGAGGTGTCTAACAGGCAGTCTGGCTGTGCCTCCAGTTCTGTTTACTGCATTTTATGAATTATCTATTTTCCTTTCCTATTGCTCCCCTTTTATATACTTTTTTTGGTTCCTTTTTCTCCTTAGTAATAAGTAATGTCCATTTGCCAACTAAGCATGCTCACAGTCATTCTGGATCACTCTCCAACAGGAATATAGGTAGGGGGAGCCAAGAAAAAAATAAACAACTTAAGAGTTGCTCTCATTAGATTAGAAGAAAACAATGCTCTTTAGCTAAAGGAATGCATGACATAAGGAAAGAATCTTAGCCTTAGTCATTGTGCAACTAATACTTCTATGGATCTGTGACCTCAATGCTGTGGATATTTTCTCCAATGATAGAGATTGCAAACCTTCTATGCCTGGCAATCTTGTTAGACTCTTGTGCCTGTCATCCCAATAGTTTGCCAGTAGAATCCATACAAGACACTGTGGAGACCTTCCTTGCTTTCTCTTGATACAACGGGAGTACTAATGATGCATGTAGACTGTCCATTTGTTATTTTTTGCTTTCAACACGTGGCCAGCCCATCTTTTTTTTTAATCATACATTTATTTGCTATCTTTTAAAATACTTTTCTTGCATAACTCCTTGTTTATAATGTACTGCAGCCTGCTCATGTGCTTCATGTATCTATTATCGTTTGAATATTCCCCAACTTAAGTCTTTCAGGGAAGTTGATGCCCTATGATTTTATAGCCTTACAATAATAATGGAAGAACAGTGTCAAGGGAAAGATGGGCTTTGATTTTGGGGAGAAGCTTGGAATCGTTAAAAGAATAACTTTCCACAGGCAACACAGCCCACCTCCTCCTCTTCCATTCTGATTGGAGTTCATTAACCATTTACAGTTTCTATCCAGAACATATGTATGTGTGTCTATTTACATGTTAAATGTTTACATTTATATGTTCATACATAATTTTATGTATTTATATTTGTGCTGTATGTCAGTTATATTTATATTTAAGATTTTCAGTTCCTAAGTTCTTGTGTTTGCTAGGGATATAGTCAAAAAGACAACTTTAAATATTTGTATAGATAGTATAAAAAGAGAATCTGCCTATAATTATGTGTGTATTCATTTCTATATCTATATGTTTCCTAAAGTTCAGGAGGCATTTCTTCATTTACACAGTTTATATTTTGCTAGTACATTCACAAACTAACCAAACAAACCCAAACTTCCTCAAGCTTTCAAAGCTCTTAAAACTTCATTACTCATTTTACCCAGGTAATTTTCCTTCTTTTTACTACTGTTGCTATTGCTTCTGCCTCACCTCTCAAACCGGAGACCATGCCTAGGAGGACCTTAGCTGTGTGGCTTTGCACTCCCTCTGACCGTGCCTCTTCATCCTCACTCTGGCCATTTGCCAACCATGTAGCCCCTCACCTCCATTTTTCACCTCTTTCTGCATAAACGTAATTCACCATCTCTGTGACTTCTCAAGTCAGAACACATCTTCTCTGCCTACTATCCCCCTATACGTACAGCCTCTTTTATTAAAATACAAACTACATGAGGGCAGGGACTATCTTGCTTTTGGATTTGAATGCCCAGTACTTAGCAACATACCTGACAAATAGTAATTGCTTAGTATTATTTATCATTCATTCATATGCATATATGTATATGAATGAATGTATAAGATATGTATCAGTATAGAGGGATCACACATTGATTACATTTACATAAACATATATACCTATATACACACATAGTATCACTATAGAGAGTTTGTCCTCACACACTGATGAGCAATTTCTAAAGGTTGTCCATCTAACTGCATATCAAGATAAAGTGCAAGAACTTCAGAATTAAACATCTGAAATTATTTTCTGAAACTCTCCCCAGTCTCAATTCATTTTGGCCCACCTGAACCTTAACATTCTTGTAAGCAGAGTGGTTATCCACTGGAAGTAGTTTGATAGCGCCTAAGATCAGATTATGTAGGGGCTTGTTTTCTTACCCCACAGGTGAGTCCTTTAGAGATCATGATAATCCTACTTTAAATATTTCTAGTCCATTGCCTCAAACTATAAATAACAGTAACCAAAAATACTGAGAAAAATCCAAAGGCCAACAGTAGAGTCCATCAGTAAGTGGTGGTGTGCTAACTGTGGCATTGGTATTGGTCCATCAGTTCTGCCTGGCACTGAGAGTCAGCCAGATAAGCCACCTGGTTTTAATCTGGTTTGTTTTGTTTTGTTATTCATTCATGTGTGTGTCCTTCCTAATGGGTCAAGTATCAAAAGCTTCTTGGCAACCTTCAAACAAATGAAAAGGAGCAGTTGTGATTTCACAAACTGCTCGACCAGATTTCAGAAATGCAAATATTATACTGCCATTTAAATTCTTTCTCTGTTAAAAATACTGTGTGCTTTACATAAGATATTAATTAACCAAATACTTAGATTCTAATTCCATATTAAACTGTTCCACTCACATTTGTTTTCCTAGGAGAATATGGGCTAGGATAAACTGCTGTGGCCCCTACCTTTGGATACACCAAACTCTGTCAATCCATGAGTATGTTGATTTTGTTGAAGGGTGAACATGAATTTCCACAAGGGAGGCTATGCCCTATCACAGAGGGAAGTCTGAATGAGCTTCTTGTTCTTTAACCTCTTTTCAGTTACATATTAAGTTGTAAATTCAGCATATATAGATGATCTTTTACAAGGGCAGATTAATTTCAAGGTGAACGTCAAAGTAACTTTGGGAGATTGGCACAAGAACAGTGTTTAAAGTGGAGAAAATCAATTAATCTTGGGGTATTTGTTTAGAAGGGGGGGTTATTTCCAAAGATTTTCATGTAGGATAAATATAGTCCGTTATGGGTTTTGGAATTTTTTTCCGGAAAGGACAAGAGTCATGTGTCAGACTCAATTTACAACAGGGGGGAAAGGTCAAAAGCATGATCCATGCATCCATCGTACTAGATTGCCTTAACACTTTACAATTTCATGCTTTAGGTTTTGATCACCAGTTCCCCAGGGAATGGCTCTTATGTTTGTGTTTCTTGGTTTCTGAAGCATCTGGCATGTTTACAATGCTCTAAAAATAACAATAATAATCAAGATGCTCAGAATATTCCCTGTGATGAGCCTTCTGATTTGGGATCAAAGTTATTGGAAATGGAATGTTCTTCCCAGATGAATGAGCACATTTCAACCTCCCCTCCCCCATACACAGTGATGCCAATGCTTTCACAAATTAAGCACAGCTGCCTGAATTTCAAACTGTATCTCTTTGCTACAAGGCACAAACTAAATCCTACCCCATTCCCTCATTTATCTTGACTTCTAAGACAGTGTGGACACCTTTACCAAAAGTTCCCATTCTCTCTAATTTAATCATCCTTTTGGGTCAGATTTAGGTCCAAAATAGCCCTTCTGTTATTGTTTCTTCCTCCAGCTTTTTAAAGAACAAAATTATTATTAAGACTTTAAAAAAAAATTCATTTTGTTGCTTCTAGCAGAGAAAGTGAGCTATAAGAAAACTGAAGTCTTCCATCATCTTTCTATCAGGCCTGGTGCCTGACTTGTGATTTGTTTCCTAAATGCTTCATCTACTTCCCTTTTCTGTCTCGGTGGTCTGTAATATATTCTGGTGACAATATCACTTCTCCTTCTGGGTCTATTTCTTTATCTTCAGGCAAATGTTCTCTACCACAATCACTAGGCCACCATGCTGCCACTGCCCCCAGCCTTCCTTGTAACACACATTCAGGGGGGAATCCGTACACTGTGAGCACACAGTGCAGTTTTTTTCCTGCCACAAAAAAGCAGAAACTGCAAATTTCCCTACAACCCCTAGAGGCAACTAGGTGGCACAATGGATAGAGAGGTGGGCCTGGAGTCAGGAAGAACTGAGTCCAAATCTAGCCTCAGACACTAGCTGTGTGACCCCTGGCCAAGTCATTTAACTTCTGTCCTCCACTGTAAAGTGGGGATAATAATAGAATCCACCTAACAAGGCTGTTGAGACAATATTAGCACAATGCCTAGTGCATAGTACGCACTTTAAAAATGATTCCTTCCTTCTCTCTGTCCTTTCTTTCCTTTCTTCTCTCCCTCTTTCCTTCTGTTTTTCCTCCTTTCCTTCCTTCCCTTCTCCTTTCCTAGTTCTATCTCCCCTTCCTTCTTTCCTTTCTTCTCCTACTTTCCTTCCTCTTTCCCTCTCTTGTTCTTCCTTCCATTTTTTCTTCTTTCCATATTTATTTAGAAGGGAGAACCTTTATTTTTGTTGAGTGGCTCCTAAGACCTACTACTATGGCAAAGTAATCTGTTTACCTAGATGGGGGCTCTGAAGCCAAGTTTGATTTATTCATGGGCATCTTCAAAACTTTTATCCCGAGCTAAAGTCCAAGAAAGCTTTGATCAGTAATTAGCAACTTCCTAAGACCAAGCACAAATAGTAGCAGATTCATCCACCTGAACTAGGCTGTAATGTATCCTTTCCCTATCTATTAAAAAGATCAAAATAAAGATCTGAATAGAGTCAGGTCAGGGTATAGGAACTTTTTATTATTTTATATATTAGACCAGGGCTGTCCAACCTTAGGTTTTTATTGAAATAATAGACAATATATTTTAATTTGCCATTTTAGTGAGAGCTCTGCAGTAGCTCGGCTTCATTTACTAAAGCATTTATATAAATTTCTATGCTTGTAGGCGAGCCTCATAAATCACACTGCGAGCTGCATGAGGCCTGCGGGCTGCATTTTGGACAGGCCTGCATTAGACAGTATATTTATTATTATTGTCTCTTGTATGTGTAGTGTATTCCTCCATTTGACTGTAAGCACCAGGAGGGCAGAGACTCTCATCTAAAATGTGTATCTTTCTCAATGTCTAACACAGTCATAAATAAGCAAACGATAGTAACTTAATAAATGTAAGTTTAAATATTTAATTGAAATCAGTGCCCTTAAAAATAGCTCTTGGCAATACAGGGACAGCAAGTGAATCAGTGATTGCCATGCAGATTAGCTATACTATAATGTTGTAACATGCACTTTCTTACTCATTCTTTTATTCATTATGCATACTAGCTAGCACCCCCAAAGTAGATTCTCCCATTTAATAAGCATCTCCATTTAAGTGAAATACTTAGAGGGGATGGTTGAGACTTGAAAATAAATAGTTGAGACTTGAAAATCAATTCGATAAGTTTCCCTAATTACGCCACTCTCTGTTATGCCTGCCTTTTCAAGCAGTGATAGTTATATAAGTATTAAAAGTATTTTTGTAAGCCATTTTCCAAAGCCATCAGTCTTCACACTCACAGCCGCACTCCTTCAGCCTGAACCAATCCTATTTACCCTGTTAAGTTTGTTTTTGTTCCATTCACATTTTCACTTACTCCCCCTTAAACTCATCCTTCTTCTTTTGCTACTCCCTTTGTTATAATCAGACCTAACTAGGAATTTCCATGGGGGAGTAGGAAGTAGGAAAACAGTATTTATTAATGATGAAAGGGTTAACAAGGTTTAGACTAACTATAGGACGTGGTCACAATTGGAGAAGGGGCAATCCAACTCTTCTACCATCTCTTCACTCAGTTATTCAGAAATCTTGTTCCTTCTACCAGGTCCAGCCTCCCCCCAACCCCACAGTGAAATGACCAGCAGACCATTAGGCACAAGGAGTGATGATACTAGTCTCTGGACCTCCCCTGGAAAGATGAATACCCATGCCCTAAGTATGGATTGGCCAAAGGGAACATAAGCATGTGAGGCTAGTTTTGCCTATAGCAAATACATTGAATCCTTTCTTTTACCACCACCACCCCCATTCTCATCCCTAAGTTAAATCCCAATGAAAAGTTAAAAAAGGTTGGCAATTATATTATATTAACATATTACAGATGATTGATACTCTCATGCCAGGTTTCCACTAGCAGACAAACTAATTGACTAAAGTCTGTTCATTTAGCAGCACAATTTGTGGACCGATCATTGAACTGATGACCAGTAAGGCCTTGGCTATGAGTTCCAGTGACACTATTGATTTTCTATGTGATTAAGTCTCCTAACTTCAGTAGTCCATTTGATAGAGTGGAAAGTCACTTTCAAAGTCTGCAATCAAAGACCTGGATTATTATCTTGTCTCTGGAAATCTCAAATTGAATGTCTTTGGAGAAGTCTCTTGACCTCTCTGTACCCTGATTTCCTCATATGGAAAATGAGACCGTTGAACTAGGCCACATCTAAGACCTCTCCAACTCCAAAATGCTATGATTCTATAAAATGCATTCACTCAGGAAGTGGTTTAACACTTAAGGAGGATGTGGCTGATCATTACTCATACATATCATCTTTTACTTTTATAGAGAAAAAGAATGATTTTAGACTCACTGAGTATTTACTTTCTATCTCCAGTTCCAAGACTACATTCTATTTTGAGGTAAGCCCCCATCCATGTTAGAGAACCTTCAAAGCAGCCCTTAAAATGCAGACTAAGAGAGTCTTACAGAAAACAGTGGGGGTGTTTAACAGATAGCTATCAGTCAACCATCTAACTATTTCCTATTGGGTGTATCCCAGCAGCCTCTAGTACTTATCATGATTTCTCTATTAACAAAGAAGTAGAACTTCGTATATTTATCATGACTCTCACCAGGCTTATCAGTAAATATACTGCCATTGTATACTCTTCCTCAAATATACTACAATATATGATGCTCTCTTTTTCTTATTCTACAAATTTCATCATTTTTTTATTCCTGGTATGATTTTAAGTATTTTCAACTAAGAATACTTACCTAGACTTGCTACTGGCATTTAACTGAAGAGAAATACTAGTATCTTGGTGGAACATATTTACGCCTGGGAATAGAAGGCAATGGGGCATTAGAAGAAAGAAAACACAGCAGCCAAGTTAATAATAGCTCACATTTATATAGTGCTATCTTCCACTAAAATTGTATTCCAAAGCCTCATGCTGGCATGGATGTGATTCTGTGTACTTGAAGGCCAAGGTTCCTGAGCACAACAAATCCTAGCAAGCTAGAAATGCTTTCAGTAAGAGCCCAGCACAGTAACGGATGGTGTGTCATCCTCCAAAGAACAGCTCAGCTCAGAGGCTTATCATCAGATGGTTGGGGTAGAAAGTGGTATTTTTTTTTGCCAAAGCAGTTCTATCTATAACTATTTACTAAAGTATGAAGTGGTTCAAAATTAAATCATTTGGGGCAACATAGACATGGATGAAACACTCACCATATTGAAATGGGTAGTGGCTTAAGGTTTACTACATTACATTAACTCTGTAAGGTAGATAATGGTATTATTCTTTCCATTTTGCAACTGAGGAAACTGAGTTTCATGAAGAGGAGATGAAATGATTCTTTCAGGGTCATACAAGTAATAAGTTTGAGCCAGAATTCAAATTCTACTTTTCTTGTGCAAAGACCAGTGGCACTTATCCTATAATTTTTAAGACAATTATTTCAAGTCTAAATTTAAAATATGAAGAATGTCTGGAAAATTAATTGGTATAGACAAAACAATGTCTGCTTAAGGAATTATAAATTTATCTTCTCTAATACTGATCAGAGAGTATGTTATAAACAGTTCAGGGGTATTATTAAGTCTTCTAAACTACTAACTTCCTATCTTATTGATTATAAGATACTACCAGCCTAACAGGTAGCCTACAAAAATCACTTCCAGTAAAAACTGATTCAAATGACTATTTCAAAAAGTTATATAGAGCCCATTTAAATTTAATTAAAGGAGGATACACATATATTATTGAATACATACAAGTGCATATGAATTTGAATATATGCACACATCGTAGTTTCATTGTGGTATGGAAATGACCCTGGGATTTCAAGACTGTGCCACTAGAGTGTAACCTCTGTCAGACCCTACCCATCTAGGAACACTTCAGATGATATGACGCCCAGGGATGAGTGCCGTGATTATGTCTAAGGACTTGCCTAGTTAAGTTTGGATAAGTATCACTAATTCAACCCTCGCGGATGACATTTTTGGCCACAGTAATCCCCAGAGAATATCTATACGTGCCTAGAGAGTTTGTATCCTTCCTTGATTGGTGAAGTAATTCTACCAGTAAAGTGCCAAGTTCTTGAATCATTAGAATAAAGTTGGTTAAACTAGCCTACAGACAGACAGACAGAAGGAGAGAGATAGATAATACGAATATTACAATGGATTTATGGTTCCATCAGTGTGGATATTCATTCCAACGATACAGACAATACTTAGTATTTGCCTTACCATACTCTGTGTTTCATTTTTCCACATTCTTCTACAAATCCTTCATAAACACTAACAGTCCACTTATCATAGACCTTCCTCTGCAAGTATGCCAATAGTAGTAGCAACTTAGTCACTGGACAAGGTCTTGCATTTGTAGGACCAAAAGCTACTTGAATGTATTGAGACTATTTACAAATTGTGATTCTTACCATTTCCCCCATCATTTTCTCATGTTCAACCCATCAATGCAGAAGAAAAAAGGGGCTTGAGAGGACTTAGGACTATATTTCGTGCATCACTGGCATTGAACTGGTGGTGAAATGAAGCTGCCTTGTTTAGTCTGCAATAGAAACCACAGTCTGTCACTGGGCCAATACTCAGTCTTTCTAGGTTGGTTGAAAACCTTGCCAGAGCTTTATGTCTACTGAATCCCAGCTCTGTGACTCCCAGCTGATATCCAAGTCATGATGAGTAGGATATTTACATATCTTCATAATTTTGCAAGATGGAAGGAAGAGTGCTCTGACAAGAGTGATATGAAGATAGCATAGTAGCAATAAAGCATTTAGTGAGCTGGAGGGACACTGTGGTAAGAATTATAAGGGCTGATAGGGGAAACATTGGTCAAACCTGGAAGGTGCAGGATTGGTTCTGCCATAACGATTTCCCTTGGTTGCCTTTCCGGTTTTGTCACTATGGCCAGTGAGGGAAGTTCAGAGGTATCCATTTGTGTTCGTCTAGCCTAATGACCCAAGTGCTCCATTGTTTGCATGTAATATGAACCAGTTTGGGGAAACAAGTGATGGAATCGGTTTCTGTCATTGGTTTTTTACTTGTATCAACTGAACTGAATTTGTTTCTAACTTCATTTCACTTGAACAGATTACTTGGAGGAAAGGAATAGGAGGTATTCAGAGGGAGAGGCAGGGATAGCACATTTCTCATGTTTTAGTTTGTTTTTTTAAGAGAAAATTGAGAAAGTATGACATGAATAATGCTCATGAGAAGACCTTGCCACTAAAACTCTAAGTAAAAAAAATCACTACCATCAAATGAGTCATAAAACATGAAGCTGTATCTCCAAAAGTTTTTGTCATTGTCATGAAGGTGATCCAGTACAGAGTCAAAACAGGCTATACCGCAGATGATGAGGTCTTCTAACAGTCCTGTTTGCAAATGACATTGTGCTGATTGTATCAAAACAGAACAATGTAGAATCTCCTAAATGAGATCTACAATTACTCAAAAGAGTTCGACTCAGAGGCAGCTAAGTGGTACGATGCATAGAATACTAAGACCTGAGTTGCAGTCCAGCCCCCAATACCTACTAGCTCTGTGACCTTGGACAAGCCACTTAAACTCTGCCACCCTTGTTTTCTTCCTCTGCAAAATGGGAAAATAATCTTTCTCCCAAGGTTGTTGCAAGAATCAAATGATATAATATTTATAAAGTTCTTTGCAAACCTTAAAACACCATATACATATTAGCTATTATTATTATTGTTCACAGGAAAAATTAAGTAGATGTGGCTTTTCTATCATTCAAGGTATGATAAATAATTGGACAGATACTACATATACCTTGGATAGATGCCAAAAATGCACAGTAAAATGGACCCAGAATTAAATGATAGTAAGAGGAAACATTGGATTCCCTTTGGGAAATTTCCCAGTACTTTTAGCAGTCCCAAGTTTATCCCTGAAATAAATAATAGTAGTTTCCTTCTATGATGCTATGAGGCTGTCAGTCATAGAATGCCAAAATTATTTAAGAATTTAAGTTGCAGGGCAAAGTAGAGGCACATGGTGGGTATGAGTAGCCTGTAACACATTACCAGTAAAGAATCCCCCAGAGGTGGCATAAAAGATGTTATCAGATATGACCAAAAAATGATGTCAGGTATCAAGAACCTAAAATAACTCATAGACAGTTCACATGATCCACTAGAATCGTTGTGGTATCAACAGAGCACCCAGGAAAAGAAGCACTTTGGGAGATTAATAGGAGGGCATAGATAGATAGATGAGAGTTTCATGGAATGAGAAAGGTTTAGGTAGGTTGTGATCAGTACTTTTGGAGGGAGTGGCCATATTAGTTAAAATTGTGGATCAATAAAGTATCCATGAAGAAAGAAAGAGAAGAAAATACATTAACAAGGATTTCCTCCCAAGATGGGTGACTGCCCAGGGCCCCAACACCTACTTCAGCAAAAAGCTTAATTAGAAATAGCTAGGGTGGCTTTGGCATTCAAGAGTGCCACTGCCGGGGGGGGGGGGGTGGGCAGAGCCAAGATGGCAGCTGAAAAGAAGGGACTAGCATGAGTTCCCCACTGAGCTCCTCCAAAAATCTATTAAAATGGCTCTGAACCAATTCTAGAACTGCAGAACCCACGAAATAGCTGAGGGAAGCAGGGCTCCACCCCAGGACAGCCTGGATGGCCTCTGGGTGAGGTCTATTCCCTCACAGAGCTGGGAAGCAGAGCAGAGCAGGAGCAGAGCCCAGTGTGGGTGGCACAGACCAACCAGACCAGGAGCCAGGTGGAGTGGGCCCTAGCGCCCTGAATCAGTGAGCTGCAGCAGTTACCAGACTTCTCAACCCACAAACACCAAAGACAACAACAGAGAAGGTTAGTGGGAAAAGCTGCTGGGGACAGAGTTTAAAAAGGAGTTCCTGGTTCAGCCACTGCCCTGGGTGCAGAGGAGGTGGGGCAGCTACAGAGCTACAGCTGCAGTTGCTTCTGGCCCCAGGTCCACCTGGTGGGAGGAATTAAATGGAAGATCAGAGCAGGAGTGAAGAGCCTGCTGAATATCTAAGTCCAGTCCAGGTTAGGGGTTCTTGGGGAAGGAGGAGTGCTGGTGTGACAGAGCTGGAGCATTCCTCCAGGCTTGGAACATAGTTCTCTTAACTCTACAAGCAGTCATACCCCACTGAAAAACTCAAGTTAGTTGGCTGGGAATATGGCCAGGCAGCGAAAACACACCCAGATTCAGTCTCAGACTCTGGAATCTTTCTTTGGTGACAAAGAAGACCAAAACATACAGCCTAAAGAAGACTAACAAAGTCAAAGAGCCTACAACAAAAGCCTCCAAGAAAAACATGAACAGGTCTCAGGTCATGGAAGAGCTCAAAAAGGATTTGGAAAAGCAAGTTAGAGAAGTAGAGGAAAAATTGGGAAGATAAATGAGAAGGATGCGAGAAAACCATGAAAAACAGGTCAATGACTTGCTAAAGGAGACCCAAAAAAATAATGAAAACTATACTGAAGAAAACAACACCTTAAAAAATAGACTAACTCAAATGGCAAAGAGCTCCAAATAGCCAATGAGGAGAAGAATGCCTTGAAAGTCAGAATTAGCCAAATGGAAAAGGAGGTCCAAAAGACCACTGAAGAAAATAATACCTTAAAAATTAGACTGGAGCAAGTGGAAGCTAGTGACTTGATGAGAAATCAGGATATTATAAAACAGAACCAAAGGAATGAAAAAATGGAAGACAATGTGAAATATCTCATTGGAAAAACCACTGACCTGGAAAATAGATCCAGGAGAGATAATTTAAAAATCATTGGACTACCTGAAAGCCATGATAAAAAAAGAGCCTAGATACCATCTTTCAAGAAATTATCAAGGAGAACTGCCTGATATTCTAGAGCCACAGGGCAAAATAGAAATTGAAAGAATCCAGCAATCGCCTCCTCAAATAGATCCCAAAAAGAAATCTCCTAGAAATATTGTCGCCAAATTCCAGAGCTCCTAGATCAAGGAGAAAATATTGCAAGCAGCCAGAAAGAAACAATTTGAGTATTATGGAAACACAATAAGAATAACCTAAGATCTAGCAGCTTCTACATTAAGAGATCAAAGGGCTTGGAATGCGATATTCCAGAGGTCAATGGAGCTAGGATTAAAACCTAGAATCACCTACCCAGCAAAACTGAGTATCATACTCCAAGGCAAAATATGGATTTTTAATAAAATAGAGGACTTTCAAGCTTTCTCAGTGAAAAGACCAGAACTGAATAAAAAATTCGACTTTCAAACACAAGAATCAAGAGAAACATGAAAAGGTAATCGAGAAACGGAAATTGCAAGGGACTTACTAAAGTTGAACTGTTTTGTTTACATTCCTACATGGAAAGATGCTGTGTATGATTCATGACACCTCAGTATTAGGGTAGCTGAAGGGAATATGCATATATATATATATATATATCATTATGTATATATATGTGAGTGTGTATGTATGTATATATGTATGTGTATATGTATTATGTATATATATATATATATATATATATATATATATATATATATATATATATATACAGAGAGAGAGAGAGAGAGAGAGAGAGAGAGAGAGAGGGCACAGGGTGAGTTGAAGATGAAGGGAAGATATCTAAAAGAAATAAAATAAAATTAAGGGATGAGAGAGGAATATTGAGAGAGGGAGATAGAGAGAGATAGAATGGGGTAAATTATCTCGCATAAAAGTGGCAAGAAAAAGCAGTTCTGTAGGAAGAGAAGAGAAGACAGGTGAGGGGGAATGAGTGAATCTTGCTCTCATCAGATTCGACCTGAGGAGGGAATACAATACGTACTCAACTGGGTATCTTACCTCACCGGATAAAAGGAGGAAGAAGATAAAAAAAGGGGATGATAGAAGGGAGGGCAGATGGGGGGTGGAAGTAATCAAAAACAAACACTTTCGAAAGGGGACAGGGGCAAGGGAGAAAATTCAATAAAGGGGCATAGGTTAGGAAGGAGCAAAATATAGTGAGTCTTTCACAACATGAGTATTGTGGAAGGGTTATACATAATGATAGGCATGTGGCCTACGTTGAATTGCTTGACTTCTTAGGGAGGGTTCGTGGAAAGGGAAGAGGGGAGAGAATTTGGAACTCAAAGTTTTAAAAACAAATGTTCAAAAACAAAAAAAAAACTTTTTGCATGTAACTAGAAAATAAGATACACAGGCAATGGGGTGTAGAAATTTATCTTGCCCTACAAGAAAGGAAGGGAAAAGGGGATGGGAGGGGAGTGGAGTGACAGAAGGGAGGGCTGACTCGGGAACAGGGCAACCAGAATATACACCATCTTGGAATGGGGAGAGGTTAGAAATGGGGAGAAAATTTGTAATTCAAATTCTTGTGAAAATCAATGCTGAAAACTAAATAAATAAAAAAAATATTCAAGAAAATATAGCTAGGGTGGGGTTGGGATTAGCAACATTGACCCCCCTCCAAAAAAAGTCATTTAAATAGCTTTTTTTTTAAATGCACAGAAAAGAACAAAATGGAGTTCAGAAGGAAGCACAGGCAAACAGGACAATTTTGAAAATAATGTGGAAATATATGGTTATATATATACACACATATATGCACATATACGCACATTTACATAAATATTTAAATGCAAGTGGTACGAAATGGATATTTACAGTTTTATATAGAATCCTCTTTTAGAGTTCCTTTGTATATGTATAGAAATGTTCCTTTTTTAATGTTTAAGTTCATTTAAAAAATAGGCTAGCAACATGATCCTTTCATAAACCAAAAGTTTTAAGTTATGTTTCATTATATATTAGTCGATTGCTACAAGTTATTTGTGAAGAAAAAGAGAAACTCTCATTCTGGCCCATGATCTCCCTAGTCAAAGAAAATGCTTGTTGTAATAGAACAGAGGACAAAGAGGTTAGGGTTATAACTTTCTCTGCTAGTCTTGCTGCAGATTTCTCTGCTGTCCTTGAGGAATTCACTGAAGCTGCCTTTGTCTCCATTTCCACATTCATAAAAAGTGAGGATGAAACATGTTTCTAAAATTGCTCAAAGACCCCCAAGGGAAAGGTTCAGTGTGAAGTATTATTGGCATCTTTATGGAACAAACTGTGCGTTGCAAGAATAGAAGCAATAGGAAAAGGAGTACAACCAGAGAACCTGTGATTTGAAGCTCAACAGCCAAAGAAAACACTCTCCCTAATATTAGACACTCTTTGAAATTATCCCACAAGGATGTCTGAACCTGAGTTATTTCAAGATCTGAACAAATGAGATCTTCAAATAATTGCATATTGTTGATCTAGTCCTCTCCACTCCAATTTAATCTGAATGAGTTGAGTTTTCCTATTCAACAGTTTTTCCTTTCTTTGGGAGGAGGTGGGGAGGGAGAGTGGGTTGACTTTCGAACTTTCATTTCTTTTTGCAGAGGGAAGAACTGCTTTCCACACAAGTGGATTAGGTGGACAAAACTTAACATTTACCATGTTCGAAGTATTAACAGTCATTTTGCGGTGTCAGTATCGATTGTTATTTTATAGATGAGAAAACAATCCATCATCGACAGAGACTTTAGATTGCTAGCCACAAACCTAGAATCGGAGCCAAAAGCTTTTGAGTTTAAATCAATAATTAGGACCACCACTTTCTTTGCCCCATAACAAAATGTAAGGCAGTGTCAAGTTAATTTCCGTATTCTTGAAAATAACTTTTCTTAAAATATATTGGCTATTTAAAAAAAAAAAAAAACCTTGGTTGAAACTTAACTATCTGCTTTTCTTTGGTCAGTCTTATGTGAATGTTAATAAATAAAATAGGTTTTTGTTGGTGGTTTGTGTGCTATGGTCAGGTTGAGAGTTGGCCCGACTTTGTTTATGATGCTCAATTATGAGGGTCTTCTTTTATTTTTTACACAGTTTCTTTCCATTTTGGTTCTTTTTAAAAAATATTCCCATTTCATCAAAAGAACACTGAATTTTCTCATCTTATCTCCAATAACAAAACAAAATCTCTCTGATTTTAAATATATATATATATATATATATATATATATATATATATATATATATATATATATATATATATATATCATTCTTAATATAATGAAGCGACCAAGAAAATATAGCCAATGGAAGAAACTATAGAGTATCAGAAAAGAAGAATGTTTATGAAAAGTAAGAAGATAGACCAGAGAAAATGCAGCCAGTGATTTAAGAAATAAGAATATCATAAGAGTCTATAGCAAATGCATTACAATAACTAGAGTTTAACCAACCATCTACTTTTTTGTCATTTTTCCATTTAACCAAAGTTCTAAGATCTCATAGTTACTGCCTTCCCAAAAGTAATGGTTTGTTATGTGCTAGTTTCTGGGCTAGTCCAAAAGAACCCAATGACATGGAGCCTTATGCCATCAAAACTGAATCTGAGATCATTATTTCTACTTCGCTTATTAATCCATATTGTATGTGGGTATGTCAGACTGTGATCCCTTTCTCAGAATTGTAGTTTCTTCTCTCCTGAAGCAGCAAAGCCAAGTCTTCATATCTGAGAGAGTGATTCCACACTTGTTTTTATTTCGACTTTTAATCTGACCATTTGTGAGATCTGTGTAGTAGTGATGCAGCTAACAGAGAACTCAAGGCAGTTGTCACTGCAACTGTAACATGTAGTTGAAATGCAGATCAATCAGATCTAAATTACAGACAGAATGGTAACTATGTTACTAGAAGAAGGCAATGTGAAGATAGGCAGATAGAAAGATGCATATATATATATGTATGTATGTGTGTATGTATCATATGTATGTATGTATGCATGTATGTATGTATTACTGAACTGTCCCCAAATCATTTGTATTTGGCTTAGTGATAGGCAATATGATTTTGAAGAAAAAACAAATTTGTTCTCCTGATCACATTTTGCTTGGTCTAATATTAAAATTAACACATATTTCCATTTTAATTGGTGGATTAACCAATCATTCAACAAATATTTATCAATACCTTTTCTACTAGGTGCTGGAAAAGGACCAAAAAAAACTGGCCCCTCTCACTCATCCCATGGAGCTTATCAGGGGAGAAAACATGTGCACATAGGAGTATATATAAAAATAAAAGGTTATATTTTAAGGTTATAATTATAAGCCTGATTTTTCATTGAGAACTTCAAAGTGAGAAAAGCCCCTCTATCAATGTTAGTTAGCACATCCTTGGCAACTTACAGTCTTGGCGAGCTGTTTAGAACACTTAGGGGTACAGTGACATGCCCAAGGTGATACAGCAGTCTGTGTCAGATAAAGGATTTAGACTGATGCATTCCTGGATTCAAGGAAGACTTACTAAAGCAGTGTTCTGGTAAACGTTTAATGATCAGTTTTCTGAAAGAAAAAAAGAATTGTATGCAGGACACACTTTTCTGTTCAATCTGCATTATTCGCATTTTCTCTATCACTTTTTTAAGTCTAGACAATCAACAAAACAATAAATCAAGTCCTGATTTGTGGCATTTGCAGATTTGTGAGGTATAAATGATCACACTGAAATTTAACAATCAGAACAAGTCCAAACTGGCTTTAGTATGCTCCAGCATTATCCACAAAATTCATCCAAAAAAAATGAAGAAAATGGTCCAGGCATATATGCTCACTGAAAAGCCATCTCAGAAATAAATATTTCCCTTCAATAATCCGCAGTTGAATAATTGAGGGGTTATTAATCTAGATTTGAGACTTAAAACTGAACTAGTCCAATGTTGGAATGTCTACCCAGCTATTTGTTTTTGTGCAATAGAAACATGAGAGAATGTGCCTGTGTAATCTATAAGAAGAGCAGATTAATCCCTTTCCTTCTCCATCTCCCTCTCCCTTTCATTAATTTTTGTTCAAAGTACTTGCTGCCTTGATTCCTTGATCTGGTTCCAGATCAAATCACCAGCCCCTTTGGGATAGGTTGGAACTGCGTATCAGACTCTTTCCTGAAAGACTTTCAAAATGGAGAGAGGGGGAGGGATAGCACAAAAATCCTTGTGTGAGATGATCTTTGAGCACAAGTTCAGAAAACAACATGGACAGTTAATGAGGTCTCTTTGACTAGTCTAGAAGCTTCAGTTCCCTTGGTAGCTGTGGGCCCCTGGGTATATGAGCACAAGCTAGAAATCTGTTTTTAGGATGAGGTGCAAAGTTAAGGCCAAATGTTTCAAACTGTGAACTACTGGGGGAGATGAAAGAATCATCTTTGCACTGGCCCAGATTTCAGATCTTTCTGCTCAAACCAGAAAGCCGTGCCCTGACAGGCAGCTTCTCCAGGTCTCTTTTGGAGTGTGGAAATAGCTTATTCTATTGAATTGCAGGATTGGAAAAAAAAATTTAAGGTCCTAAATAGGATTCAAACTTCTAATGAAAAAGATTCATTCCATCCTGATAAAGATCCTATTAGGATAGCTTGCTTATGAGGTTCAATATGGATGAAATTACCTTTCAATTTTTTTTTTGTTGCTGTTTATCATTCTTTCTGAAGAATCCTTTATAAACCATAAAACGATCACTTCTCTGTATGTCTGCTATATTAAAAAATAAAATAGAATCATGACCATGTTATACAGAAACAGGGCAGGGTCAGGGTTTGACACACCAGGCACAACAACAGTAACAAATGTAACGGCCATTAGAGGAAATAAAAAGTCTAAACCAAATTGTTGCTTTCCCGGCAATTCAGAAGGCAGGTTAAAGTCGTTGAATGGTTCCTTATTGTAGGAGGGTTTTTCATCATTGAACAGATTTTTCTGACCATCTGCTACTGATGTGCTTCCCTGGTAGGAGCAAGAGCTTAGGGAAATTTCATAGCTATATTTATTTTATAACTTCATAATTAAATAGTTCAACATGGCACCATGAATTCAATAAGTCCATAATAAATATTTGTTGTTGATGACAAAATAAATTTGTGTGTATCTGCGATTATAAAGTTGTAGAACTGTAGAACTGAAAAAGAACTTTGAGATCGTCTAGCTAATGGAGTTCAATTACACCCCTCTGTAAATATGTTTTATCTCCACTTTACAGATAATAATGAAGCCCGACCTTTACTTAGCATTTTAAAGTTTAAGTGATCTGCATGAATTGTTTTTCATTTGATCCATTTAGAAAACCTTTTGAGGTAGATGCTATCATTATTCTCATTTTTTTAGGTGAGGAAACTGAGTATTAGAAAGGTTAAGTGACTCACCTCAAATCATGCAGTTAGTGAATTTCTAAGATAGAATTTGAACTCAAGTCTTCTAACTCCAAACATAAGATTTTTATCAAACACCAAACTGCATCTCAACAGAAAAACTGATCCCTGAAAAGATCCTAGTGTTCTGGAATTTCTCTTTAGTTCTTGGTCTGTAGCACACTAGAACTCAATAAATGTAATCATTAATAAGCATATGCTTTCAACATACTCTTTCTTCCTGCCCTGGTAGACATACCCTGTCCAGAATCTTCCATGGTATAAACTATCATGAACAATGGACACTCACTGATTGGCACCTCCCTGGCTATGACATCTCATCTCATAATACAAATGCTATCTTAAACAAGATAATATTTATAAAGGACTTAGCACAGTGCCTCCTACACAGTAGGCACTTATTAACTCATTTAATCTAGTTCTGCCACACTTCTTCCTCCCCTTTGACCTCAGAGAGAGGAAATTAATCAAATGTGCTTGATCTTAAGAGCGTGACTCTACCCACAAAATCCTCATCCCATAACGGAGAAGGTATACTGTGTGAAATGAGCCAGTTGACCCTGAACTGGACTTGAAAAAATCATAATTGGTATAACTTGGGTACCAGGTCCGGGGTGGGGCAGGATAGCTGCCATTCACAGGATCATCAACCCCCTTCCTTCTACCATGGTCTAAAGATCACCTCACCTGAGGTCCAAAGTCCCCACCCTTGGCTATGTCACAAATGTATCTTATTCCCTGTTTATATTGTTACCTATCTTAAGACTGCATCCTCTATGTATCCTTCACTTCTATTTCCACTATCCCTTTCTACTATCAACTGGGTATGTCAAGCTAAGTCTTGGGTTTTCCCTTACATGAATGAAAAGCATGTTGGTTCCAGTATCACTGGCTAGACTGCCTCTTCTTCAGGGATCTCTAAGCCCCACAAATCAGCTGAAACAACCTAAGAATAGCAAATATGTAAAGGTAAACCAAAGAAAAACTGTGGTTTTAGTTTTCATTATGCTGCCAGGCTACCTGACTTATTCCCAAGAGAAGCAGCTGAAACTACAGTTTCCAAAGAGGCTAGAGGCAACGAAGTGAAGTCTTAGGGTTTTATTCAGCTTGATTATAATAAGGAACCTCCAAAGCATAAAATCAATATCACATTGGCGTACAGAAGTGAGTCTGAGTTCTCTTAGGCTGTATCAACTCTGATAGGTTACATCAAATGCCAAAAAAAATCCCCAGCTTTGGAATATGCACCCATCTGTGTATTATGTGTCTTTTGATTAATATACAACTATCTAAATATGGAGAGAGTCATCATCAGAACAGTGGCCATCAGGGAATAATGTTTTCTTCCAAGGGAGCCCGTGGAATATGGAGGAGCCATAGTATGCATCAATGTGGGGGGGGGGAGCAACAGCTAACAAAGATCAGAAATCTTCCAAAATATCAAAGCATCATAGAAAAAATCAGATTATGAAATACTTCAATTATTTCAGTAAATGAATGAGACACAAGTTTTTTTTAATTGGGAGGTATAAATGTATGCATATTTATTGTTGTTATTTAGTCATGTTCAGTAGTGTATAGCTCTTTATGATCTCTGTTGGAGTTTTCTTGGCAAAGATACTGAAGTGATTTGCCATTTCCTTCTGCTCATTTTACAGTTGAGGAAACAGAGGCAAACATGGTTAAGTGATTTGCCACACAGCTATTTAGTGTCTGAGGCCAGATGAGTCTCCCTGACTCCAGGCCTAGCACACTGTATCCACTGTGCCACCTAGCTGCCTACCTACCCATCTAGCTATCTGCACATACACACATAACTGCAAAAAAATAGATCTTTTCATATTCTACTCATTAAGACCAAACCAAATGATCCATTCATCCAGTGCCACTAAAAGAATCAAATTTGCTGGGGTCATGTAGAACACCTCAATAAGAAATGGGGTCATTAAATTATATAAAAGTTCCCTGAGGATTGTGTATTGACTTAGAAAATCACATATTAATACTACCTATGTTCTATTGTATTGTTGTTTATTTTGCTAAATGTTTCCCAGTTACATTTTAATCTGGGTCAGCCACACTTAGGAGGTCTGCCTTCAGGTTCCCGCTAGACAACAATACAAAATTGGCTCCAGCTAGTTTGTTGACTTCATCTTTCACTCTTCCAACAATGGTCCTGTCTTCATGGAGACACAGAATTCAGAGAACATAGCCTGCACAGTAAGAAGTGACATAGAAGGAATTCAGAGAAATCTGGGAATCTAGATTTAAACTAGATGCAATTAAATAACCATACTTAAAAGAACAATGTATGCAATGACCGCGATAATGTAAAGAAAATAACCCTGAAAGAGAGCTGAACCCTGAATGATTATAGATAACCAAACTTGGCCCTAAAGTACGGGTAATAAAACATATCTCCGGGCTCTTATCAGAAAGATATTTCTATAGAGGCATAATGTTGTATACAATATCAGCTGTAGACATAGGAACACAGATACAGAACTGGCAAGGATCTTAGATGCCATCAGGTTTGATCCCTTTCATTTTAGAGATGAGGAAACCGAGGTGGAAAGAAACAAAGTGACATTTTATAATGACATAGTAAGTAACTGAAGTAAATCGGAACTCAGGTCTTCCTGATTCAAGGTCCAATGCTCTGAGAAGTTGTCTCCCCTCAAAGGATTGGTAATTTTTAATCAACTATTTTTTTTCTTTTTGCAAGGGAGGTTTAATTGTAGGGGAAGTGATGGAGGGAAGAGAGTTTGGGGACATAGGAGAATAGTCCAAACTAACTAGCTATTAGTTGAATTTTTCAATCCCAACCATTTAGTGGCAATACCTATTTTACTGTGCTAGCAGTAATAGTCTTACATATAAGCAATAGAAAATGACTGAATAAATAAACATTTTAACCAATAATGTCCCTTTTTGAGTACAGAGCTGAGAAGAGTGTCACTCAACCTCCTTAATGAATTCTCCAGGGCATTCAGAGAATGTGAATTGCAGTTAGAAAGTGAGCAAACTCCTAAGAATTCCAAGGATTCATAGCAGCAATCAAAATAGACTCCACATTTTTTTTTGTTTTCCCAGGAACAATGAAAGATATATCAACAAATGTCAATGAGCCTTTCACTCTTTCCATCTTCTCAGCCCCTTAGTGGCTACCAGAATAAAGTTACACTGAGGCACACTGTTGCTTGACCTTTGTCAGTTGAGGTTTTGACAGGCATGATCAATAACAAAAAGGCATTCCACATATCGTATGCAGAGCTGGGAAGGGCTAGTGACCAACAGGAGTTTTGAAGTCAATTGCTTGCAGATTATCATTGTATATATTGTTCTTCTATTTCTGCTCACTTTGATCTCTATCAGTTCGTAGGGATCTTCCCAGTTTCTTCTGAAGCTGTCAATTTCTTAATTGGATATAGTCCTGGATTTGAAATCGGAGAACATATATTCACAACCCAGTTCCATTTATGACCTTTGTGAAGTTTGGCAAATCACTTAAACTCTCTGAGTCTTGAGTATTTCATCTATAAAACAAGGGAGCTGGACTGAATGATTTATAGGCCTTGAATCTATGGCCCTATGTATGGGCATTTACACATATAGTCTAGAATATAGACATTATATGCATGGGAATCAGGTTTGGCCAGTTTCTTTCCTTGTCCTGTTTGCATTTTTGTCTTTGAGATGTAATTGATACTGCATTCATTTGAGGTTATAAAGACATCGGTATAACAGAGGCTTCCCCTTGTAAATGTTCTTTCAGCCCAGGTTTCAACTTCTAAAGCTTGCTGGTTGGTCTGCTGCCTTTTTTTTTTCTAATGGCCGTGAACTTTTTTCAAAGACAATATTAGAAAAGAATCAGTGTCAGTTAATCAAATTGTCCTTTTAACTTGCATTTGATGTATAAAAGCTTTCCAGCAGGATGGTAACATTTTGTTTCATTAGAGATTATTTCCTACTACTGTTTTCAGACCCTTTTTCCGGCTTCTTTCCTCAGGAACTTGTTTTTAAACAGCTCTGGAGACGAACAGCTTCAAGAGTCCATGCAAAGGGCACGTGAAAGAGCCACTGTTTGGCTGCAGCCAGAGTGCCCACAATCCACTTTGATGTTTTCTTGTTATTGGATGAGTACATCAAGGGTCTCTTAATGTGTCAACGACCTAGTACAAATTGAGCAAAATCATTCTATAAAGGAACAATTGAGAAACAAAGGAATTACTCCTGGTTTAAAAAAAAAATTCGAGTTCAGTAATAGCTACATCTTTTAAACCTACCACCCCAGGGCTTGGTTCTGATCTTAACGGTCAGGCATCTACACAAAAGCAGCAAATTCTTTGCAACTGGTATTGTATTAGAAGTACAAGTTTGGCAAAAATAGCGCATAAGGTAGCAGTAGTAGTATGATGCCTTATATTGTATTGTATTGCACTACACTATGTTGTGTTGTAATATATTTATTATATTATCTTATATTATCAAAACATATATTTATATGTATATATGCACATATGTGTGCATGAAATGACACTTTTATTTAGAGTAGTGGTGAGCTATATAGGTGTGTACAAACATATCCAAACATAGAGAGAGACATATATGTATGTATATTGAAGAAATGAAAATTTTCTTGACTTTTATGGGAACAAAAGGAAGATGGGTGACAAAATTCTTACAAAGAGAAGCAAGGAATCTCAAATTTTCCAAGACATTTTCCTGTACTCCCAGACATATTTTTTTCCTAAGTATACTAACCTTGGGGATTATATGAAATTCTTTTAAGAGTTTGAAATGGTAACCAGATGGAGCTTTCTCATTCTGATAAGCAGAGAAATATCATAAAGAATTTAAAAATCTGTGTCCAACTTTCAAAGTGACATAGAGAGTTGTGATCTGAATAATTCAGGCCAATAAAGAAATTAACAAACCGTGCCTGGTAGTTTTCAAAAAAAAAAATAAGTCAAGAGAAAGAAGGGAAGAGTTAGTCTAATGTTGTTTTGCTACAAATTTACTAGGAGCATAGCAGATAAAGTGCTAGCCTTGAATAAGGAAGGCCTGGAGTCAAGTCCAGCCTCTGACCAGCACTGGCTGGGTAATTTGGAGTAAGTCACTGAATCTCTTCCTTGTCCTCACCTGCTACATTGTTACCCTGAGGAAACTCCTTCCCAGAACTCTCCTCTCCTTATTGGTGACTCTGTCTTTCCTGAGTCCGCCATTTTCAAAAGGCCTTTAGACACCCTTATCCCAGGACTCTCTGTGTTCCTTCTTTTCCTTGCTTGCCTCATTATCCCCTCCTCTCCCAACCCCTTTCTAGATCTCCTATGTATACTGCTTTCCCTTGGTAGAATATAAGCTGCTTGAGGACAGGGGCTATCTTATTATTTTTTTACCCTCAGCACTTGAAACAATGACTGGTATGTAATAATCTTTTAATAAATACTTAATCATCTATGTATCTATATCTACCTATCCATCCATCTATCCATTCATCCATCTATCCAAACTTTCATTGTCCCAGGCAATTCTTTGAAACTCTAAGTTTCAGAAGAGCTAGTGATCTCTACTGGTAAAAGAAGTTTCTTTTCTATACAGTTCCTTCCCTTGATAAAAACACAGGTTCAGACCCAAGGAAAAAAATATCATTCAGATTTTTTTTGGTCTACTTTGACCTATTTTTTCTGATTAGTTGCTAAATTCTTTAACTCTTTCATGTGACTCTGTATATAGTGATGTGCTGGTAAATGTTTGACAACCAGCTCTCTAAGGGAAAAAAAATTGTACACAGGACACACTTTTAAGTTTCATCTGTACTATTAATGTTTTCTCCATCATTGTCTTAAATCAAATCAACAGAACAATAAATCCAGCCCTGATTTGCCATCTGTCAATTTCTAAGGTATAAGTGTTCAAATTGAAAACTTAACAACTGGCTCTCTCAATCTAGTAAACACGAGCACCAACACACATAGTGAACCCAATCAAAACGTGTGGTGAAAGAAAGTTGGATTTACGATCGGAATTCCTATTTTTTTTTATTCCTGGCTCTGCTGCTTACCACCTCTGTGACCATGTGAAAATCACTTAGCATCTCTGAGACTCACTGTCCTATGTATAAAATGAAGAGGCTGGACCACATGACCTCTAGGGTCCCTGAACGTATGACCCGAATGTTTGTGGAATTTTAATCTGCACCCTCAAAACTGTGATGCCACTAAGTCACTAGGTGACAAAGCTGCAGCTAACCTGTACAACTCACCATGACTCTAAGAAAAAGAATTGGGCAAGGGGGGTTATTCTTTTTAAATTTTTAAATGGCTTTAAACTACCTCTTAATTATTACTTTTACTTTTCCTTGACTTGAAAATGAAAAGAAAAATAATGATGGAAAGGTACTAGACCTCATCCTGCCTATAAGAAATGAGTAAGTGGATCATTTCTTTAAAACTACTCTAGTATCTAAGAGCATACAGCTACAATAACAGCAAATAATAACTAGCATTTATGGAGTAATTTCAAAGTGATTCACAAATCTTATCTCATTTTATCCTCACAACCCTTTGAGGTAGGTGCCATTATTATCCCCATTTTACAGGTGAGGACACTGAGGCAGAAAGAGGTTAAGGGACTTACCCAGGGCCACACAGCTATTGAGTCTAAGGTAAAATCAATCTCCAATCTTCCTGATTCCAAGCCCAACACTCTGTGCACTGTGCCTCTCTAAACATAAGAGCTCCTAATTTTCTACTGGACCAAGCAAATTTATCTACCCTGAAAAGGGAAGCAGCTGACTTCTTTCTCAAGAGTAAGATCAAGCCCAAAGCAACACACAGTCCAACCACTCACATATCCCATCTCCTACCTCCTCTGCCTTTTTTGCACATGATCCTCCATGTTTAGAAGACATTCTCTCCTTACCTCTCACCTTAAAGAATCACTAGCATCCTTAAGAGCACAGCTCAGTTGTCTCTTCCTACATGAGGACTTTTCTGGTTCCCCTTCCTCCTTGCCAACCACTAGTTTTTAATACTCTCTCTCTCTCGTAATTATGTGTATTATTCATTGACTTACTTGCATATACATTGTATGTCCCAGTAGAATATAAAGTCCTTAAGGACAGAAACCATATTATTTTTTGTATTTGTATTTCTTACACAGTGCCTGACACCTATTTAATAGATTTTTTTTGACTGAACTAAATTTAACACTCTGGAGTAAGGAGGGACTCTGGAATAAGAAAGGACATCATGGGGGAAAAAAAAGCTGGTTTTAGTGTCAGGGTAACCTAGACTGGAATTCTGTCTCTGAAACATACAGGTTATATGACCCCAGGCAAGTGACTGAGTGCCCCATGGTAAATAATTCTCTAAGACTATAAATCAAAGAACAATTGGCATCTATAGTGGCAGAGGAAGTTTTTCACCAGGGAGTTCTCTCCAAAAAAAAAAAATAGGTCTGTACTAGGATATCAAGAGATAGATAGATAGATAGATAGATAGATAGATAGATGTATATGTTAGAGAGAGTACTACATGTTGGAAAAATATAGATTAATGCTTGAACACTGCCAATACAGGAATTTGGTTTTCTTGACTATATATATTTGTAACAAGGATCTTCTGATTTGTTGTTTGGTTTTGTTTGTTTTTTTTTCTTTCCTTCTAGTGGTGGGGGCAGTGGGAGAGAGAGAAATATTAATTTCTGTTCATTGAAAAAAATAATTTTTAAAGGGCTATGTTGCTTGCTAACATTTGTATAGTACTTTAGGGCTTTTGAAGTACTTTACAGATATTATTTCATTTGGTCCTCACGGCAACCCTGGGAGATCGATGCTATTACCTCTATTCTACAGATAAAGAAACTGAAACCCAGAGAGATACAGTGATTTCCCGAGTGTCAGACAGCTAGTAAGTGTCTGAGAAGGATTCAAACCCTGGACTTTCACTGCTCTAAACACTGTCATTGGGTTGATTAAAAATGTGAAATGTTTGATTTCTCATCCAAAAGATTTTGTTTCCCAGCAGTTTTCCTTCCTAATGTAAATGAGCCTGTACCTTAGAATTGCCAGATAAGTCGTCTTTCTGGCTGGGTGCTAGGCCTGTCTGGAAGGCCTAGGAGGACTGTGTGCCTCAGGACAGTAAGACTGCCCATTTCCATTTGAGCCCAGAGCCATTTGGGAGCGATGGCAAAGGCAGTACCCAATGCCTCAGATGAGTCCCCCGGGATTTTATTCATCAGATAGCAGCAGCGGCACTTTCCAGAGTAGAGCAAGAACTCTTAAAAGTCACCATATTTCCCACCCTCATTCCGGCTAGAACTGTGGTGATGAGAGAGAATCCACAGCACCACTGTTTGTGCTGGGGTTCGGGTTGTGTCAGCACTTTCCTTATAAATGCTGTTTACTGAAGGTTTACAACTTGGCTGTAAAAACCAGTTGGCATTGAAACTTGAAACTTGGCATGAAAGGATTGGCATCAGCGTTGCCCGGAAGCCGTTTTTCTATCTAAATCTGAAGAAAACAAGCTAGGTCATTTTCTAGTTATTTGTGTTATTCATGCACAAAATGAAGTCTGACAGCTTCAAACAGTCGTTTGCATTTGCAATCCTCAAAAATTGGGTTGCTCCAAGAAAAGTAACATTTGGTAAACAAATACCCCATGATAGAGTGTAAAGAATGAAAATGGAAGAGCTGGGTACGCTCAGAAGAAATAACAAGATGGCAAAGTTTCCAAAGTCACTGCGTATCAGAGTAGGGAAAACAGAACAGACTGTGATTAGATGATTATACAGATTTTTGAAAGTAAATTTGCAGAGCCCGTGGAATATAACTGAAAAGAGTAACAGCAAAAAGCAGGTTTAATATCAAAGGGAACATTATTTTCTCAAAAGGGAAAAACTGTTGCACACCTCAGTGAAACACCATTCTGGCTCTTTTATCTCTAATAATCATGTTTCTTTGCTGTAAAGGTATTTTTCCCTCTCATTTTTGCTTTGTCTGAATAGTATAATGCGTGAAAGCAGTTTGGGGAAGGGTGGCACAAGTGTTCCAATTTAATTGGCTGGGGTTTTTTGTGTTTTTTTTAAAGGAATCTATATTTCAGAGACTGTTTTCTCTCTACACAGCTGCTGCATTGATGGTTTTAAAATGAAATTTCAGAGATGGGAGAGCAGATGTAGGTGGTCAATAGCAAAGTGACTCAAGAAGAAGGTGACAGCAAAGACTGCTATCCAAAGAATGCCCTTTTTGGCGGATTTAAAAGTCAGTTTTGACGTCAAGGCACTTTTGTGCCCTAACATACACTCACTCAGTACTGTGCCCTGAAGAGAGAAGCGTGGGCAGGCTAGACTTTCATTTCTTGAAACCCTGTCACTGCACCACTGAAGAAACTATACAAAGCAAAGTGGAAACAGGGGCCAAATTAAACAGAAAGGAAAAATAAGACTGGAAAGAAAGGAATGCAGAGGAATCAAGCAAGCGTGATGAGCCCAGCACCCAGTAACAAGTGACTTTTTTATGATACTGAGCTCTCTGAGGATTGTGCTTTTCAAATAATTCAACTCAGTAAGTTAGGATTAAACACCTACTATGTATTAGATGCACACAAAGCTAAAAAGGCAAAAATGAAATAATCTCTACCCTCGATGAGTTTATATTCTATTGGAGAGAGAAAACATGTTCCAAGGTGAGCAAATTCAAAATATATACAAGGCATTTAAAAAGAAATTTGGGACAATAGGAAAGCGCTATTGGGTGAATCACAAAAGGCTTCTTGTAGGAAGTGGCATTTGATCTATTCCTTGAAGGTAGCTTGGGATTACAAGTGGTGAAGGAGAAGACAGAGAACCTTGAAGGGAAATACGCCACAAATATGAGGAGTGAGGTTTAGAATGTGGGGCCAGAGAATGGGAAATAGGATCATGTTATATTCTTTGTATTTACCATAGTGTTTTAACAAGCTGAAAAGAATCAAATCACTCTTCTAGAATTTCACAAGTGCTAAAATATTGACCTGCTATCAACTCCCATGGTGTTCATATTAAAAACTGTATGCAAAGTAATAGGAATCTATCTATAGATTCTATAGTGACTAACTTGGCTTATCCCTAAGCACCAAAAGAGGAGGGAGTTTGGCAATAATATGCTTCTTGTAGGGGCAGTTAAGGGGTGCAGTGAGTAGAACACTGGCCCCAGAGTCAGGAGGACCTGAGTTCAAATGTGGCCTCAGACATTTGATACACATACTAGCTGTGTGACCTTGGGCAAGTCACTTAACCCCAATTGCCTTGCTTTCCCCCCTTAAAAAAAGGAAAAAAAATAATATGCTTCTTGTGATCATGTGAGTCAACTCACAAGATCAGTTAGGTCAACACGTGGGGTATCTTGGGCCAAAATAGGCATATCCCAGGTCAAAAGAACTCAATTGGGTACAACTCATGATTGGTAAGCCAGAGAAGCTGCTAAAGGCAACTAGATGGTACAGAGCTCTGGGCTGGGAATGAGGAAAACCTGAGTTCAAATCCAGCTTCAGACACTGTGTGAGCCTGGGTAAGTCCCTTAACTGCTATCTGCCTCAGTTTTCTCCTATGTAAAATAAAGTTAATAATAGCACCTACCTGCCAACGTTGTTGGGAGGATCAAGTGAAAAACACTTAGTAAAGAGCCTGGTACACAGTAGGCACTTAATAAACATTTGTTTCAGATGGAAGCATTTTTTAACTTTCTTTTTTTTCTTTTTTGCAAAATGGCTAATATGGAAATATTTTTCGCATAATTTCACACATATAATGGGTATCATTTTTCTTGCCTTCTCAAATGACTGGAGAGAGGACAGGGGGAAGGAGAGAATTTGGATCTCAAAATTTAAAGAATGAATGTTTAAAAAAAATTATTTTTAAAAAAAGAAAGAAAACAAATAACACGAATGCCTGTTTCCTTCCAAAGTTGTGCTTTGCCTTCGTAACATTCTGTTATGAGGTTTACTCTTTTTTGCTATTATTATTGTTATCATTTTTTATTCAAAGATTATCATCATTGGGTTTGTATATTAATTCATGACACTTTGCAATAGCAAAAAAAAAGAAATAGAGGAGCCGGGGGGAGGAGCCAAGATGGCGGCTGGTAAGCAGGGACTAGAGTGAGCTCCGTACCCGAGTCCCTCCAAAAACCTATAAAAATGGCTCTGAACCAATTCTAGAACAGCAGAACCCACAGAACAGCAGAGGGAAGCAGGGCTCCAGCCCAGCACAGCCTGGATGGTCTCTGGGTGAGGTCTGTTCCACATGGAGCTGGGAGCTGGGAACGGAGTGGAGCAGAGCCCAGCCTGAGCGGCGTGGACCATCCAGACCAGAAGCCGGGCGGAGGGGGCCCTAGCGCCCTGAATATGTGAGCTGCGGCAGTTACCAGACCCCTCGACCCACAAGCACCAAAGAGTGGAGAAGGTTAGTGGGAAAAGCTGCGGGAGTAGAAGGAGTTCGCGGTTTGGCTTCCAGCCCCGGGGGCAGCGGAGGTGGGGCAGCTACAGCTGTTGTTACTTCCGGCTCCAGGCCCACCTGGTGGGAGGAATTAAGTGGCAGATCAGAGCAGTAGTGCAACAGCCTGCTGAAGATCTAAGCCCAGTCTGGACTGGGGGTTCTTGGGGAAGGAGGAGTGCGGGTCTGACAGAGCTGGCACCTCCCCCCCAAACGTGGAACATAGAACTCGTTAGTCTACAAGCAGTCATACCCCACTGAAAAACTCAAGGGTCAAGTTAGCTGGTTGGGAATATGGCCAGGCAGCAAAAACGCGCCCAGATTCAGTCTCAGACTTTGGATTCTTTCTTTGGTGACAAAGAAGACCAAAACATACAGCCTAAAGAAGACAACAAAGTCATAGAGCCTACAACAAAAGCCTCCAAGAAAAACATGAACTGGCCCCAGGCCACAGAAGAACTCAAAAAGGATTTGGAAAAGCAAGTTAGAGAAGTAGAGGAAAAATTGGGAAGAGAAATGAGAAGGATGCGAGAAAACCATGAAAAACAAGTCAATGACTTGCTAAAGGAGACCCAAAAAAATACGGAAAAATACACTGAAGAAAACAACACCTTAAAAAACAGACTAACTCAAATGGCAAAAGAGCTCCAAAAAGCCAATGAGGAGAAGAATGCCTTGAAAGTCAGAATTAGCCAAATGGAAAAGGAGGTCCAAAAGATCACAGAAGAAAATACTACTTTAAAAATTAGATTGGAGCAAGTGGAAGCTATTGACTTTATGAGAAATCAGGATATTATAAAACAGAACAAAAGGAATGAAAAAATGGAAGACAATGTGAAATATCTCCTTGGAAAAACCACTGACCTGGAAAATAGATCCAGGAGAGATAATTTAAAAATTATTGGACTACCTGAAAGCCATGATCAAAAAAAGAGCCTAGATACCATCTTTCAAGAAATTATCAAGGAGAACTGTCCTGATATTCTAGAGCCACAGGGCAAAATAGAAATTGAAAGAATCCATCAATCACCTCCT